>NC_133336.1:175546212-175674354 GCF_042186555.1 Aquarana catesbeiana
TAGTCCTTTACGCTGTTCTTCTTCCAACTGCAGTATAATGTGCAGAAAAAAAGCAACAAGGTATGGTATAAGTGTGGTACAGGTGCACTATAGGGGTAGTATAGGTGCGGTATCCTCAGTGTTCTGAGGGCAGTGAGCCCTCTCACCAGTCCCTGTGCTGTGGCTGTGATCTCTCACTATAGAAAAGGGGGCCCCTTCAGTCTTCCCACAGGATGCCTTTGAAGATTCAGCTGTGGGAAGTAGAAGGTGAGAGGATGCTCTGGTCTCCCTGCAGCAACGGTGCAGATCGATTGTTGTGGTCTGTGCTGCGCTGCCTCAGGTGTCTCCACTAATCTGGCCTCTCAGCAGTGTGGTCAGTTTGCAGCAGAGGAGCTCTTGTTGGTTTCCTTGGGGCCAAGAGAAGGAACCTAGCCAGTTTCGGAAGCGCAGCTCCACTGCTCCTTCTTGCCCCAGTGTGTTTTGGGAATTGTAGTGCTAAGGGTTCATAAGCTCCACAATATGGCTTACTTTCTATACTTCATATCCCATGATCCTCAAAGTTCTACTTAGGATTCCATAGGCTTTTATGGCTTTAATTCTCCCTCTGCTGACTGGAAGGGATAGTGCAACACAACATTCAACATAAAAGCAGAAAGTGAATATAAACTGATTGTAAAGAGGGAAATGTCTCCTTCTCCATGTTTCTATAGTCTAGTACCTGACCACATAAATATTAGAAAAAATATAATGCTGAGTCTATGTAAATAATTCATAGATACCTAAAAACAAAATTTCAAGGATAAAAGTGAAAAGATGTAGACTGACCTCCAAAACATTGTGCAAAATGTTAACATTTTCAGGAGGACACAATTGGGTTTATTTACTAAAACTTGAGAGTGCAAAACATGGTGCAGCTGTGCATAGAATCCAATCAGCTTCCAGTTTTTTTTTGACCAAGCCTAATTGAACAAGCTGAAGTTAGAAAGCTGATTGGCTACCATACACAGCTGCACCAGATTCACATTCTCCAGTTTAAGTAAATCAACCACACTAAATACTTTAAAAGCCTGTACAGTTTTAGAGCAACTCTGTCACATCCATAAATAAAAGGTGTTGGGTATAAAGTGCATTTACTCAGAGATGCAACAGTCTGTACACCCTGTACATCAGAGTGCTAGGTTGTTTTGATGGCCTATGCCTTCTCTTTCCTATTTTCCACTTTTTCCTATTGCCCCCCACTATGATGGGCTACCTCCCTGACCAAAAGAAATGGGTAGGAGGCAGGAAAGAGTGGGGAAGCTTTAATGTTCTCACAAAGTGTTGAAGGTCTGCCTGGCATTCAGACCTAAAATAAGACCCGGGGGGTTGTCTAGTGGGTGCTAACACAGATGGGTCAGAGAAAAAGTAAGAAGGTCTTTGGGAAGAACAATTAGACATTTTGTATGAGAGAAGACACACGAAGAGTTGTCTAAACTATCCTCCCATTTTTCATATGATTAAATGTTGAAAAAAAGTAACAGCAGCTTTGGGGGAAAGGGG
This sequence comes from Aquarana catesbeiana, assembly GCF_042186555.1. Taxonomy (NCBI): domain Eukaryota; kingdom Metazoa; phylum Chordata; class Amphibia; order Anura; family Ranidae; genus Aquarana; species Aquarana catesbeiana. The sequence continues at coordinate 175,547,731 of NC_133336.1, forward strand.
GTCTTGGAGGTTAACAATTACATTGGAAATTGGGGGTCACACTGGGGTTACAAGGATTCACTATGCTGTGTTGTGTTTATTGGCTAAATATCATGGAGGGGTATTAAAATGCTATGCCCTAAAAAGTGACCTCAAGGCAGTATGGCTGGGGACAAGACTAGATACTGTACAAGCTCCTAAGTCCTGTTCTGTTTTTATCATGCCAATGGATAAACATCAGGTCATGTTTATTCTTTACTGTTTAAATACTGTATGTATTTATTTTTGTAAGTTTGGTAATAAAAGGACTGTGGAGGCTAATTTAAAAATCATATGACGTAATATGGTGTATTTTGTGGGCTTAAGGGGGGGGGGGTGAGATACTTGATGCTTGCTTACTACATGTTAGGGCTTAGAAGCTGCTGTGGGTGTCTTTTGGCTTGCATTTTACACATTGAAGCATTTTTTTGATATAACAGTTTTACAAAACACATAAGGTAAAACATACAGTGGTAATTTGTGCCACCAGTAATAATTGTCAATCAGTTATGTTATCACCATTAATTGGCCTATGGGAGGCCTATTAGGTCTATCAGATAGGTAATGCAATGGCCCACTGAAGAAATGCACACTACAGGTTGACATTTGACTTTAAAATACAGTGGGGACGGAAAGTATTCAGACCCCCTTAAATTTTTCACTCTATGTTATATTGCAGCCATTTGCTAAAATCATTTAAGTTCATTTTTTTGCTCATTAATGTACACACAGCACCCCATATTTACAGAAAAACACAGAATTGTTGACATTTTTGCAGATTTATTAAAAAAGAAAAACTGAAATATCACATGGTCCTAAGTATTTAGACCCTTTGCTCAGTATTTAGTAGAAGCACCCTTTTGATCTAATACAGCCATGAGTCTTTTTGGGAAAGATGCAACAAGTTTTTCACACCTGGATTTGGGGATCCTCTGCCATTCCTCCTTGCAGATCCTCTCCAGTTCTGTCAGGTTGGATGGTAAACTTTGGTGGACAGACATTTTTAGGTCTCTCCAGAGATGCTCAATTGGGTTTAGGTCAGGGCTCTGGCTGGGCCATTCAAGAAAGTCACGAAGTTGTTGTGAAGCCACTCCTTCGTTATTTTAGCTGTGTGCTTAGGGTCATTGTCTTGTTGGAAAGTAAACCTTCGACCCAGTCTGAGGTCCTGAGCACTCTGGAGAAGGTTTTCATCCAGGATATCCCTGTACTTGGCCACATTCATCTTTCCCTCGATTGCAACCAGTCGTCCTGTCCCTGCAGCTGAAAAACACCCCCACAGCATGATGCTGCCACCACCATGCTTCACTGTTGGGACTGTATTGGACAGGTGATCAGCAGTGCCTGGTTTTCTCCACACATACCACTTAGAATTAAGGCCAAAAAGTTCTATGTTGGTCTCATCAGACCAGAGAATCTTATTTCTCACCATCTTGTAGTCCTTCAGGTGTTTTTTTAGCACACTCCATGCGGGCTTTCATGTGTCTTGCACTGAGGAGAGGCTTCCATCAGGCCACTCTGCCATAAAGCCCGGACTGGTGGAGGGCTGCAGTGATGGTTGGCTTTCTACATCTTTCTCCCATCTCCCGACTGCATCTCTAGAGCTCAGCCACAGTGATCTTTGGGTTCTTCTTTACCTCACTCACCAAGGCTCCTCTCCCCCGATAGCTCAGTTTGGCTGGACGGCCAGCTCTAGGAAGGGTTCTGGTCGTCCCAAACGTCTTCCATTTAAGGATTATGGAGGCCACTGTGCTCTTAGGAACCTTAAGTGCAGCAGAAATTTTTTAGTAACCTTGGCCAGATCTGTGCCTTGCTACAATTCTGTCTCTGAGCTCTTGAGGCAGTTCCTTTGACCTCATGATTCTCATTTGCTCTGACATGCACTGTGAGCTGTAAGGTCTTATATAGACAGGTGTGTGGCTTTCCTAATCAAGTCCAATCAGTATAATCATACACAGCTGGACCCAAATGAAGGTGTAGAATCATCTCAAGGATGATCAGAAGAAATGGACAGCACCTGAGTTAAATATATGAGTGTCACAGCAAAGGGTCTGAATACTTAGGACCATGTGATATTTCAGTTCTTCTTTTTTAATAAATCTGCAAAAATGTCAACAATTCTGTGTTTTTCTGTCAATATAGGATGCTGTGTGTACATTAATGAGGAAAAAAGTGAACTTAAATGATTTTAACAAATGGCTGCAATATAACAAAGAGTGAAAAATGTAAGGGGGTCTGAATACTTTCCATCCCCACTGTAAATTCACAAAACATTTTTTGCTGAAGAAAACTGCATTCAGTGAGGCAAGATGCCAAACCGATTGAAAAAATAGATTTTGGGTTTATATACACTTTATATATAGTTTGGAAACCTCTATACCAGGGGTCTCCAAAATTTCTAAGCAAAGGGCCAGTTTACTGTCATTTAGACTTTAGGAGGGTTAGACTGTGGCCAGTGGGAGTAGAAAATGCCTCCGATGTGGTGATCAGTGAGGGTAAAATAATTACATAACAACTGTGGGCAGTAGGAGGTATAGGTATTAGCTGGAAGAATAATCTCTATCATTGGTGTCAGTAGGAAGAAAATTGCACCATCATTGTTATTAGTGGGAGGAATAATCCCCTTAATTGGTATCAGTGGGGGGGATAGTGCCTCATCATTTGCATTAGTGGGAAGAATAGTGCCCCATCATTGGTAATAATAATCATTGGTAATAATAAGTGGGAAGAATAATCACTGGTGTCAGTGGGAGGAATAGTGTCCCATCTATGGTGTTAGTGGAAGGAATAGTGCCCCATCTACGGTGTCAGTGAGATGAATAGTTCTCTATCTTTGGCGTAAGTGGAAAGGATAGTGCTCCATTGTTGGTGTCAGTGGGAGGAATAGTGCCTTGTATCAGTGGGAGTAATAGTGTCCTAAGGGCCAGATAAAGGCAAGCAAAGGGTCACATCCATCCCGCATGTCACACTTTGGAGACCACTGCTCTAAATCATTGCTATAAAAGCAATATATATCCTGTACCACAAGAGGAATTGCCAAAATAGTCAATAGTAGGGTATAGAACCCCATCACATATTGTTATTACCCTAAACAATAGCTAAGTAAAAAACAGAGCTTGTAAAAATAAAAGTCAATCCGGGAAGAAAATGTATGCACTTTGTTTCATCCAAATCAAATATATTCCTGATGCGTTCACATATCTCCCAACAAATTAAAATCAGGAAAGTTGTTCCAGTGTCTGTTCTGATCCTTCATCTTTGATCAAAGCCAGCTTAGTTTATGTTAAACCTTTCCTCTTTGACAGAAGTGGTGTGAACACCCACAGTGTTCTCCAAAATACCGAGCTTTGGGAAGCACTTTTTTATCCTATCTTCCCCCACTATTAATGCACTAAAACAAGCGTTTGACTGACCGACCACAGGAACAGCTCAAAATTTCTTTTTAGAAAAGAGAACGTTTGTATGCAGTAAAATTCAGACATCAATGTGTTTTCAAATAGTGATGGTAATTGGTGAACCTTACAACCACCGAGTGCCTCAAAAACCCTTCAAAGGTCTAAAAATTACATGAAAACAACGGAACAGTTGACCATATGGCTGTATTTGTTTTATATCCTGATGATTCGATACAGCAGAATTGTTACTAAAGTTGATGAGGTAGAAAACAGACCACAGAAAAACAAGTTATGGCTAATTGGTTTTCACGAGGAGGCTGGTTTTGAACCAATGGCTTTGTGTCCTGGTTATGTGCACTAGGAGTGCCAATTTGACCAGCTGACTAAGAGGATGGGCACAGATTGGAAATAAGCATGTATACCTACTGGGGTACAAATCCTTACAAATATTTTACTTACCTAGTAACTGGAAGCATATTCAGAAAGCTATTTTTTTTTCAGTTACAATAGGAGATTGCTAAGGTGAGAAATAAAAAAAAAAATAACATTAAGGGATAGCTATAACCCATTTAAAGCTGAACTCTGGAAATTAGACTAAATCTCTATCCTTGCAGTACCTGCACCCAACGATACACTGTGAGAGTTAAAAGAGAAGTATGGCCAAAACTTGTGTAGTGTACTTCCGTAAGAGCCGCTGGTTATTGCAATCCTATCTTCCCCTTAGAGCACACACAGCCAGGCACACCACATTTTCTTCATTCTTCCACGGGCTCAGAAAACAATCTAGGGGTTCTTTTTAGGGTTTTTATTGGGAATGGTGAACTGGGATAGGGAGTAGGAGCATGGAGCAACCCAAAAACTGTAGGACTGGATAACTTGAGGACTGCTCATATTCTGGCTGCGCTGAATACACTGTTGGGCTGAATGTCCAACAGGATCTCTATTCTGCTAGTGTCCTATACTCCTTCCAGAATTAAAAGCTGCACACAGTCACTTTCCTTCAGCACTGGGGTCTTCTACTCACAGGATCATTGGTTGCCTCCTGCTGATATCTACCAGGCTCTTCCTAGTGGGGGAGATGTAAAGTCACGCCACCATAAGACAGCTGGACTTTTTCTTACTAACTTCCTCCTGGCTCCCTCCACTGAGCTTCCTCCAGACCCAACTTTATCCCTGGAAATGGACCTGCAAATAGGCCCCCCAGCTAAGCCTAGTTGGGACCTCAATGTCTTCCTCAAGGCCTCCTCTAGGTCCCTGCATTGGGGGGGGGGCAGACTTATGGGCTCTCTCACCACCTTCTGGGCACACCTCCCCAGGGATTAGCTGGAGTCTCATAAATATTCAGGCTGCCTGCTCTGTTCTCCCTCCCACTATACTTTTAGAATCCTCTACTTTTGGCACTTTTTTTTTTTGATACCTGATTCTGGCAAGTATTTGCTCCCCCGCTGATCTAATCTGAGCTGAAGTTTGGCCCCCCTCTTTCACCTGCAGCCTTCTGGGAGATATAACAGATCCAGAAGACTGCGGGACCATTCACAAAGTGCAGTGTGGCTTGTGCATGCGCATTTGGAAGCCACTGCAAAGTGGCTAGGCTTCACTGCCGGTATCCCTTAGTCAAGATGCTGGCAAAGCTAATTGAAGAATTGGTTTGGGTAAGGACAGCGCTGGATCCAGGACAGGTAAGGGACCTTTTAAGACAGCAGCTACAGTATTTTTGATTTTTTTGGGTGGAGACTGGAGCTCCTCTTTAAAGAGTTAAAGGTATGAGGGGTTGGGCATGAGGGGGGTTAAAAGATTCAAACCAAAAATTACAAAAATATTTAAAACACACAGTAAATAGTGCATATTTCATTCATCAAGCTAATCATATCTCTGTCAGAAAATGTTTTTTGGAGAGGAAGAGTGAAACAAATGAATGACTGACAGGAATTATTTCATTTCCAGGTCACTGAGCTTACACGGAACAATACATTAGGTGTTCCCTTGCCTGTGCCTTATTTTGAATTTGCTTTGTTACACCGCATTACTAGATATGCAATATTAACTTGCCTTACTAGATATGCAATATTAACTTGCCTTATAAAGAATGTTCAAGTCTTTCATTCACAATGCCTGAGATCTGCAAAGAAAGCCTTTGAAGTCTTTCAGACAGCTACTGGCAAAACACGGGAAGTCACCGCCATGAATAATGATGAACTTCTGTATAATGGGATTAGAAATGATTGTGCTGCCCTTCTAATTCCCCAGAAAAGGCTCCTTTTTTTTCTTGTAAAGTGAGAGGTATAAATTCTCAGACAGTAAAGAGAACTCTGATCTGTACTATGTCTCAACCTTCCTTTTATTAAATCACAACGTTTCGATCTTCAAAGATCCTTTACAACAGATACAGTCATTCTAATTTTCAGTAATACTTTCCATCTAACACCAATAAAGGCCTTGTTGCGTCAAACATGTAGAGAAAGATTTTAATCATCCTTATTTCATGCTAACGATATCATTTTTTACAGGTGTAAAAAGGAATACTCCAGACGACTAGAAAAAAATGTAGCGGTACCCCCATAGGGGTTACTGAAAGTTGTGGCCCACCTGTCACCCTGCCCAGCCCGGCATTCACTTTCCAGTCACCTTGGAGACACTGAACAGTGCATATGCTTGTTTTTTGTATTTTTATTGAGGGATTTGAACTTGGATAGGGAAGGGAATATATGGGATGCCCAGTGGAATGAGCAATTGGTTGATTGTATCTCAATCGGTTGGGACAACTAAATATACACTTTACAACTCCAGTCTCCTCCAGCACAACACTTGCAGATTATCTCTCTCTCCCCTGCACAACTCTTCACTTCCAGGCACAGCTAGCACATGGTTAGGCCCAACACTGACTCAGTCAGGCCCTAGAAATTGCCATTTGCAGGCAGGGACCGCAGGTCCCTTTTAGTGTAGCAAAAATAGAATAGTAAGTCTTTAGTGCTAGCTATCCTATGGTGGACTACTGCTCCCAGTAAGTCCTCTTCAGGCCCTGCCAGCCCTCCTGGCTGCAGCTGCCCGCCTTCACTGCCCATGACATTGCAATCCTCACTGGCTCCACACCCAGCTCTGACAGTTTCCTCCCAGTCCTCTCTGGCATGCCTCTCCAGTCTTCCCGATAGCACATGTCACTCACCAGCCCTCCTGGTTGAAAAATGGTGGTTCCCTCCTGAAGACTTGCCCTGCAGTACTAGCTCCTGCTGTCCTCTCTGACTGCTCTCTGTGCCTCCTGTTCAGATCCTTCATGCGTTCATGAAAGGATCCATCCTGCACCCGAGTCCCAGGTCCAAGGTCCCAGGTCCCCAGACTGGGGGGCGCCCTCAAAGGCCCCAACAGCCTAGCACTCCATCCTCAACTTCTCCCCAGCTGGACTGACTCCAGGAATTTCAAGGAGGCCTGCCCCCTGCCAATCCTAGTTGGGGATTGGTCAGGGCTCCCTGAGACACCCCAGACAACTCCATCTCTCTTCCCCGCCCCTCTCTTCTAGAACTCTTTAGAAGGAAAAGGGAGGTGACAGTGGAGTGATGCTGTCTGTGAGTCACAGCTGCTAATCTGAGCCACTCCCAGCCCACACAGATCAAAACAAACAGGCCTAGCTTCCAGCTAGGCCTGCCTAAATTTACCTGCACTTTACAAAAAAACCTAACCTCTAGCACCTACCTAAGTAGAGGGTGCTACAAAAATAAAATAAAATAAACAATGATTTTGTTGTGTTCAGATCCCAGTCTCAATGCACCTGATTAATCCCATCAGGAAGCTGTCCCTGAGCTAGGCCACTTGTAAAAGGGCCCTTGTGATTGGTTAGCTTGGCACTCAAGCACAAGGTCCAACCCTTGCTCCAACCCTGCTAGAACACGTGCTGAGGCCAACCCCTCCACCATCTTGTACCCTACTCCTTGCCATAGGCCTCCTCACAACATCCCAAGCCACATCCCTTTATATCAGAAGAAGGAATGTCCACACATTAGTTGGCTTCACTGCATTTTACTGGTGTTATTCCGGGAATGGCAAGACAGTCACATCATGAGGACATACATTCCGGAGTTACTTGACATATACAGTCAATCACATAAAGCGGACAGTCCGCAGTAGTCACAAGTGAAAGCACGTGCAGCACCTCACAGCCCTCTCCCTTCAGTCTCTCCTCTCTGCCCAGGGTCATAAGTACTTACAGGACTGTGTTCTCTGTAGATGCCTCCTAGCTGGGTACACCTCTCCAGGGAAGCAGCCTCACTCAGGGATCTCCAGCCTGGCCTAGAAGGCCTACTACAATCTGCCCTAGCTACAATCTGCCCTAGCCTCCACCTCCTTAAGGTACAGAATGGCTACAGCCAGCCCAGCCTGCATACAGGTCCACTCCACCCAGGCTCCTGCCCTATCCAGGGCCCACATGTGTGGGTTACATTCTCACAAAGTAATTTGGGGTTGTCCCCGGAAAAGTAATAGAAGAACAATCTTCCAATGGGGACACTAGTTCTATTGACCTGGGAGTCCACAAGGAATTCCCTTAATTTGCTGGGATTTCCTCTCACTTCCTGTTTGACTACTGGGCAGGGATTGAAGGGAAAGCTCCATGGTGATAAAAAATCTGACAGAGGGTAAAAGCCTTTCTTACTCTATCCAAAAAGTTTTACCTATAGTTCTACTATACCTGGTTGCCGACCAGCTGCCGCAGTTTTAGTGCGGCAGAATGGCACGGCTGGGTGAAGCGGCGCTACCTTACATCGCTTCGCCTTTTGGCGATGCCCGTGGGCACCCGTGATCACTCGTGACAGAGCGATATCCAGGATCTGTGTGAGTAAACACACAGATCCCGGTTCTCTCAGGGGAGAGGAGACAGATCGTGTGTCCATACAAAGTATGAACACCGATCTCTCTCTCTTCCCCTAGTTAGTCCCATCCCCCCTATAGTTAGAACACACCTAGGGAACACAGTTAACCCCTTGATCGCCCCCTAGTGTTAACCCCTTCCCTGCCAGTGACATATATACAGTAATCAGTGCATTTTTATAGCACTAATCACTGTATAATTGTCAATGGTCCCAAAATTGTGTCAAAGTTTCCAATTTGTCCGCCGCAATATTGCAGTCCCGATAAAAAAATCGCAGATCGCTGCCATTACTAGAAAAAAAAAATTATAATAAAAATGCCATAAGTCTATCCCCTATTTTGTAGATGCTATAACTTGCGCAAACCAATCAATATACGCTTATTGAGATTTTTTTTACCAAAAATATGTAGAAGAATACAGAATCGGCCTAAACTGAGGAAAACATTTTTTTTTTTGTTTTTCTTTTTTAAATGTGGGATATTTATTATATCAAAAAGTAAAAGGTATTGGGGTTAATTTACTAAAGCTGGAGAGTGCAAACTTAGGCTCACTTCTGCATAGAAACCAATTAGCTTCCAGGTTTTATTGCCAAAGCCTAATCGAACAAGCTGAGGTTAGAAGCTGATTGGTTTCTGATTTTGGATCTCCTCATTTTGCACTCTCCAGCTTTAGTAAATAAACCCCATTGCGTTTCTTTCAAAATTGTCGCTGTTCTTTTGTTTACTGTATAGCGCAAAAAATAAAAACCGCAGAGGTGATCAAATACCACCAAAAGAAAGCTCTATTTGTGGGGAAAAAAAAAAAACGTCAATTTTGTTTGGGTTTAGCGTTGTACAACTGCGCAATTGTCAGTTAAATTGACGCAGTGCCATATCGCAAAAAATGGCCTGGTCATTGAGCAGCCAAATCTTCTGGGGCTTAAGTGGTTAAGGCAAAATTATGGCTATAAACAAGGAGATAAGATCTGCAGATACTGTTACTTTCATTCCTGGTCCCTCCACTGCACCCACAGACCCCTACATGCCACAGTGCAATGTTCCTGAGCTGTCTAAGAATTGTATTGGAAAGTGCCTATGTTTGTGCAATTACTGTCTGACATTCCATATTTCCATAGGCTTTAGAGAGGTAGCAGAAAAACTAGAATCTAGAAGACCAGAACTAGAATTATCTTCAGGTATTCTACTGACCAGTTTTGATGCCAGAATTTTTTTAATAACTTTTGCAAAGAAAGGCTGCTCCTCAATCAGATTGCTGCTTTATCGAAGAGCTACAGCCCTCCTGAAGAATCTTCACATCTAACCCTTCAGAGGCATGGAGGCTTGTGTCCTTTGCCATCACTGGGATTCGATCCACTGACTCCTTCATCACTACGGGACACACAGCCATCAGGAGAAACTGCAATGCAGAGCAGGGGACCAGGCCTCCAACATACCAAGAAGTGTGCCAAATGTTGACAGGCCTTCAGTGGTTATAGATTTTCACTGATCTGCAAGCATCCAGTGCTCAGTTAGTATTAAGATTACAATCCCACACAATTAAATTGCCACCTCCACCAGACTGATCACAAGAGAAGATGTATTTCTGCAGTGTACGTAAAATGTGCTGAATACTAGTACATAATGTATGCAGATTTGCCATTTAGGCTTGATAATAGGCTGCTAAGTAATAATAACACACACAAAAAGAAATGATGCACATTTACTTAACTCAGAATTATCATTGGTGTTTGGTTACAATGAAACGTTGGCTACAGAAATATTTTCAGCATCAATCCAGGCCATGTTTAGAAAAAAATCCTTAAATCTGATCTCACTGTCAAATCTGAAATCATATTGAGAAACACTATAGAAGTTAGACATCACACTGTCACTGGCTGAATGCATATTTGTGTCCAGTTAAGGTATCCAATTATTACAAAGCAGATGACTTGTGAATTACTTTTGCTGCTAGGTGTAAAGTTAACCCCCACACATAATAAAGTGTCCCCTGAGCATATAAAGAAGATCATGCACCAGTTGGGTGAAACTTTTGATCAGTATTGTGACAGACCCAACCAAGACAGGGGCTTTTGAAGGGCAATGCAGGGTGGCCTCTTGCCTACTATGGGTACTGGCTTTTGAGGGAACTCTACTCTTTGGGAGGTGTGTGCCTGGGGGACCTCTAGAGTAGTTTTACTTTAGATTCAAGTTCATGTCTCCCGAAACACGCAAACTCTGGGAACCTAGGACCTGGATACAGATTTTGGGCCTCTGTGCCCAAACCAGCAATAACTGTTTCACCCCCCTCTTAGAATCAGAATAGATGTTAATATAATCAGCTCAAAACAACGTGATGTTGGGGTCTCCTGCTATAATCTGTTTAAGGTGTTATGTGTTAAGTGTCTTGGCCTCATTGTGTGCCTTCTAGGTGTGAATTCCCATTGATAATTGAGTTAACTGTGTCATCTATTGCTTTTGTCTGTTAGCTAATCCTCCTACATGATGGGATTAGTCTTGTATCTACTTTACCATGTTATCGAACCATTTTTTGATCTTTATGTTTATGATAATGAGTAATGTACTTTGTGTATCCAGGGTTGTGGGCTTGCTATTGGATTGTCTGGGCACCCCCTGACTAATCAAAGCTCGTTGTTAATTAGCGTACTGTGTATGTTTATGTTGGCTGTTCCTTAGATGTGCTAATTGTCCAGAATAATGTAATCAAGCTCTTACCTGATCTTGCATGGTATATATTCTGGGAGAATTTAAAATAAAGTCAGTTCCAGTTTGCACCTAAGCTAGTGGTGTCTAGTTCTTGGGTACTCAGCTATAATATCTGGTTCCTGGTACCAGACTAGAGGGAGCTGTATACTGACGGAAGCACCCAAGAGGGGTACCAAGTGGTCCGTCACAAGTATACTACCAAATAAGAGCTGTAGTGGTAGAGGAAAATCAGGACATCAGGGTATAGATCTCTCTGGCTGCTAAGAAGGCCTCCCTCATTGAAGCATGCATAGATTCTAACTCTGGTGTGATAGAGTTGTAGAGTAGGGCACATAGGTGTCCCCTTATCTGTAGGTCAGAAGAGGCATAGGAGGCTGTGGGGGTAAATGCAACCCTGTCCTTGCCAGTAGAGGGGTACCATGGGAAGTTGGACACATATGTGTAGCAATTCAACAAAAACAATTAGAAAAACAATGCATCTGTGAAAAATTATAAGTTGGTGAAGCAGCAAACACCTGAGATGATACTGTATTCTTTCTACCAGATGCAGTTGGAATAATACTGTGTTGCGCTCAACCAATGCCTATCAATTTCAAAAAATTGAAATATAAAGTGACTGTGCATAGGACCATGTCTTAAATAACCCAAAATATTAGAAATAAGCATATAAAGTAAAGTGACTGTGCATAGGACCTTATCTTGAATAAAATAAATAATACATTTAAATACAGTGTATAAGTACAGCAAAAGTCCAAAGAAAGTTCAATCCACAGTACAGGGGGTCCCCGGGTTACAAACAAGATAGGGACTTTAGGTTTGTTCTTAAGTTGAATCTGTTTGTAAGTCGGAACAGGTACATTTTTTAAGTGTAGCTCCAGCCAAAAAATCTATTTTTAAGTTTTGTTGATAGCATAGGGAAGGGTTATCACCCCTGTAACATTTGTTTTGCTGTCTGTGCCCCTGTTCAGAAGATTTCACCTCACTTTCTGTCCCAATGACAATTGGATTTTGAAAATTTGGGGTTATTAGGGAAATAAGGATAGGTGATAAAGCATCAGTGGAGACACCTTTTTCCCATATTAACTCTTACAGGAGTGAATCTCCCTCCCTAGGGGTAGATTTCCTCTCACTTCCTGTTGTCTCCCTTCGTTTGTAAGTAGGAGTCATTTGTAAGTCGGGTTTTTGTAAGTAGGGGACCCCCTGTACAGACAAACAAGGGTAAAGTCTCTTCTAAGACCCTTAAACTTAGCACCAGTCGAAACCTTCACCCAGAGTGATAGATGGAATGCTCACTTACTGACTTACCACGACCCCCTATTTAAGGTGGTCATAAAGCGCTTTTTTGGGTGTTACTTATGGACCCCAAATCTCCACTGTGGTAGCTCCTCAATTCATCAGGGATGCCAACAATCCAGCCAATACAGCAAGATATTACATCAAATTGCTCATGTAGGGCAAACAGACAGAAGACTCTCCATAGCGTAAAAAAACTTTTAAAATGTTTATTTGATAAGAAATTACACTCTCAATTAGTTAAAAGCATGTAAAAAAATCACTCAACTGGCATGTACTCACCACTTCCTGGAACATGATGACGTCAGCAAGAGGCTCCGCCCAATATATTTCATCATCAAAAGACGTCTTCCGGGGCATGGTATATATACAGTATGTAGCACCCTCCCAGACAGGTTATTAGGATGGTTAGGTAAATTTAGTTTCTGGCTCCTCTGTAACCAGTGTAGCAGCTTGTGATTGCTTTGGGCTGTTCGGAGCTAACCAATGGTTGCAGGTTTGATGGTTTCCCCCTACCTATTGGAGGATTCTAGAATGTGTAGTGGGCTGGAAAGGCAATTCAGCAACCTGAATATTTATGTTGTCTCAACCAATCCCAGGGGGAAGGTGCGCAAAAGATGGCTGGGGGAATACATAAATAGTGTGAAGGAGTTCTCAGGCTGAAGGACCGCTGCTCTTCAATGCAGCCCAGCTAAAATTCTGTGCTCACCGAAGTTCCAGCTATGCTAAGCTGGGAGGCCTGTTTGCCGAAAATGTCTGGAATTAATCAAAGGATTTTACTGAGGATCTGGTCTGACAAGTTCATTGAAGAAATGTGCATCAGTACTACTGCTTGCCTGGCTTGGGATATTTGTGATGGTGTCTCAGTGCTGTCCACTTTCTGGGCCATTACTAAAGGGACTGTCCTAAGGAGTAGCAACAGGGTTAAGAGTGTCATCTCATTACTGTTCAGTGCTAATGGAGAATGCCACAGCTCCCTATGCCCTATCCAAGTTTATTCAGCAATAAATATAAAAAAATGCAACCCCTAGACTGTACATTGAGCCAGAAAGAGTGACTGTTGCTGTGTGCCTGGCTGCCATTGCACTAATCTGGAAAGGAACCTGTGGCAAATTAGCAGCCCTTGCAGGGGTGAGTGCTACATATATATCCGGCATGTTTGAGTTTGTCAGTGTTGTCTGAGTTTTCTCTGCAAGTAGAGAGGACCAGACCAACATGTGGCCAGTTGGGCTCTGTGACTAACCGCCTGGTACCCAACCTGGGTGCCTCTGCCAAGATACAACTTCCGCCACTTTGGAACCAGGAACCAGGTATTATAGCTGAGAACTGCACCCAAGAACTAGACAATACTAGCTTAGGTGCAAACTGGAACTCTTTATTGTAAGTTTACACAAAATGTATACCACACAAAATCAGATAAGAGCTCGATCACATTATGCTCAACATTGCAAACTTTGAAAAACACATTTCAAAAAAGTTATACATTGATTTGCATTTTAATGAGTGAAATAAGTATTTGACCCCTTCGCAAAACATGACTTTGTACTTGCTAGGGGGGAAACAGTGGCACTTTATATGAAGCATACGAGGTAAATGGGTACAAATATGGCTGGCTAATAACTAGTAATATGCAAACTGCTATATAATAGTAAATTGTAAACAAGGAATAATTTTATATAGAGATAAAATATTTATTCCATACAGTAATACATACAAATATAATAGCATATGTTCCATATGAATGACAAGAATGTAAAACATATACTCAACATCAGCATAGTACAGTAAGATTGCAAATTATTCCTAGATGGTAACAACGTGAGTAGCATCCAATTGCTCGATGCGTTTCGTGGAATAGCTCCACTCATCAGGAGCTGATGCGATGTGGGTATCTAAAGATGTAAATAGATAGTGTAAATTGTAGGTAAACACTATGTCTCAGCGTGGGGGAGGGGGATACAAAAGGATGGTAGTGGAAAAGAACCCAACCTGGCTAGGGATCAAGTAGGAGTCTAGATGTGATGCGGTGAGGACTGGAGGCCAGCCAAAATAATCATCAGTCACAGGAGCTGAGGCGGTAAACCCAGAGCACAAGGATGACAACCCAAATAGGGAACGGATATTCTGAGGTGTGTGATATCCCATGAATAAGGATGATATAAATGACATCACCACAACCTATGTAAGGTAAATATATATGATAGTGATTGAACAAATCACAATGTAATATGCTTAATAAATATGTGGAGTGAACAATAGATGGTACCAGACAGTGATCAGAGGTGAAATCAGCAAGATAGGATGAAGTAGAGAAAATAGGACCTGAGATGTGAATAAAAAATATTAACAAGTAGTGAGGGAGTCATACTAGTAGCCCAGAAAAGAACAACCACAATACAAGTCCAAAGTGTAAAAAAACAGCAAAATAAAAAACATACGGTTACCTTGATGTCTAAGCCCGGGTTCACACTATAACGTGCTGCGGATCGCACAGCAGCACTGTGCGTCCCTGTTCCCCGTATCAGGGACGAACCAGGGCCGATTCTATGCCTGAATTTGGCCCTGAAACGGAGCCAAAGACGCACAACGTTTTTGTGCAGTGTGCTCTGCAGCCGCCCCGGAGATATGTGAACCGGCTCCATAGGGAGCCAATCACATTCTCCTACTATGCGAATTAGATGCGGGGAAACGCACATCTAATTCGCATAGGTGTGAACCCAGGCTAAATCAATGTGATAGACTCAATAGTGCATAGTGTCCACACAGCTAACCCAACGGAGTGTCAGAACACGAGGGGAGGATATATACTCAGTGGACAAGCGCTGGGTAACCACCAATGTCACACAGGTGCCCAATGAGCGGAGAGATGCCATCACCCGAGCGGACAAGTCTGCCAAGCGCATGGTGCCAAAACTCCCCATACAGTACGCCGATGGAAAAACTCAGCGCTGGCGCAGTGACGTCAGCAAGGCCGGAGTCATGCGAAGGAATATGGGGGCGTGGCGTCGACACACAGCGGAACGCGGGCCAAATCCCAGATGTCCCATAAAGGGGGGCGAGGGGGAAAAGGGAAGGCGTCCGGTGTGCCTCACATCTCCCGGAACTGCGATGCAAACCAGCCGGAATCAACCGTCCACAGCACTCACAGACCTCCATAACA
This sequence comes from Aquarana catesbeiana, assembly GCF_042186555.1. Taxonomy (NCBI): domain Eukaryota; kingdom Metazoa; phylum Chordata; class Amphibia; order Anura; family Ranidae; genus Aquarana; species Aquarana catesbeiana. The sequence continues at coordinate 175,563,154 of NC_133336.1, forward strand.
AGACCACAAGACACCCAGGGAAGCACTAAATAGTAATACCATACTACACTCTTGTAGACCTCTCGCATAGCGACACATAGGAGAAAAAAATTGGTATAAAAAGTATACATCTGCACTATTGCTGTATAGAAGGACTAAACTAGTAAAATACTATATATAAGGCATACTTCCATCCCTATTAATTTCATAAAGGATAAAAACATGTGGGACTTATATATATACATATCCTTTATGACTTAGTACTTGGTGGCAAAACCCTTGTTGGCAATCACAGAGGTCAGACATTTCTTGTAGTTGGCCACCAGGTTTGCACACATCTATGGAGGGATTTTGTCCCACTCCTCTTTGCAGATCCTCTCCAAGTCATTACGGTTTCAAGGCTGATGTTTGGTAACTCGAACCTTCAGCTCCCTCCACATATTTTCTGTGGGATTAATGTCTAGAGACTGGTAGGTCACTCCAGGACCTTAATGTGCTTCTTCTTGAGCCACTCCTTTGTTGTCTTGGCTGTGTATTTTGGATCATTGTCATGCTGGAATAACCATTCACGACTCATTTTCAATGCCCTGGCTGAGGGAAGGAGGTTCTCATCCAAGATTTGATGGTACATGGCCCCATCCATCCTCCCTTTGATGCGTTTAAGTTGTCCTGCCCCCCTAGCAGACAAACACCCCCAAAGCATAATGTTTTCACCTCCATGTTTAACAGTGGGGATGATGTTCTTGGGGTCATAGGCAGCATTGCTCTTCCTCCAAACACGGCGAATTGAGTTGATTGCCAAAGAGCTTGATTTCAGCCAGTTATCTTCTGAATCATTCAGATGTTTATTAGCAGACTTCAGATGGGCCTGTACATGTGCTTTCTTGAGCAGGGGGACCTTGCCGGCGCTGCAGGATTTCAATCCTTCGCTGCTTAGTGTGTTACCAATTGTTTTCTCGGTGACTATGGTCCCAGCTTCCTTGAGATCATTGACAAGATTCTCCTGTGTAGTTCTGAGCTGATTCCTTACTGTTCCCATGATCATTGAAACTCCACGAGGTGAGATCTTGCATGGAGCTCCAGGCCAAGGGAGATTGACAGTTATTTTGTGTTTCTTTCATTTGCGAATAATCGCACCAACTGTTATCTCCCTCACACCAAGCTGCTTAGCAATGGTCTGGTAGCCCATTCCAGCCTTGTGTAGTTCTACAATCTTGTCCCTGATATCCTTGGAAAGCTCTTTGGTCTTGGCCATGGTGGAGAGATTGGAATCTGATTGATTGATTGCTTCGGTGGACAAGTGTCTTTTATACAGGTAACACGCTGAGATGAGGAGCACTCAAGGGATTAAGGCATTAAAATGCAAATCAATTCATAACTTTTTTGAAATGCATTTTTCTGGATTTTTGTTGTTGTTATTCTGTCTTTCACTGTTAAAATAAACCTACAATTAAAATGATAGACTGATCATTTCTTTGTCAGTGTACAAAATCAGCAGGGGAGCAAATACTTTTTTCCCTCACTGTAAATTTAACAGTAAGCTAATCAACAGCCAAGGACCCAAACTTAGATTAGTCCGGAAGTGTCCTCCCCAGACAATATGGCACCAAGCCCACAGATACATAAAGTACAGTACATTACACATTCTGTCTGTCAGCTGTTTGGCTTTCACTTGAGTAATCTGTCCACTACAAAAGCCATCATAAGACAAAGTGGAATTCATTTATCTTGATAGATTTCTTGAGGGAGACTGCTGATAAATATTTCTATCCCAAGTAGAATCTATCTCCAACCCAGTCTGCAGGAGGGCCACCATAATTTCTCTGACCTTAACCTATACAATATTAATATTACACTTTGCCATCCACTCCAGAAGGGGAGCTATAGTATCTTTATTGAGAGAGTTAATCCAAGCTTTACTCTCAGAATTCATCACATTGTTGTCCATCATTAGAGAATGATCTGCTCTCTTCATGGGATCAGAGGCTGAACTGAGCTCTTTACAATGTTCTGACCAGGAGAAGCAAACAAAATCCCTGGTTTCCTCCATGGGCCATAATCAGTGGGTAGAAGGCTAGCCCTTAGTCCCCTCCAAAGACCCCTGTCGTGGTTGGGTCTGTCACAGGCTCTATGTGTTTAGACTCTCCCCTAGGGGGAAATCCTGGAGCATCATAAGGACTTTATGTATTTTCAGGACTACATGCACCCCCCTGGCATGGGATGCTGGACTCTGGGACACCCCTCCTGTAGGTATTGGACTTCTTATCTCTCTTCTTATTCCATAGCCCTCTGCAATAAGCTGAACTGTTTGTAACTTCAAGCTGTGTGCCACCACCTTCAAGGCATGGCTGAAATGTCTAAATATCCTTGCTTTTATTAATTTACTAAATAGTTGAAAAGGCATTCTTTGTGTGTACTCCTCGTACCTCTAACCTCTATATGGAGACATATCATGGGATAAACCCTTTGCATTTGGCTCACAGTAGGGTCCATTGCTAGTTAAGCCTAAGATAGATGTGGAAGTATTCCAGGGAGCGCTGATTAGGCCAGGCTGTTCTGCTCCACAGTTGTTTCCTAAGTGTCTAGTACTGGGATAGTGAGGGCCTGCTGCTGCTTGTACTTAGTTGGGGGGGCACCCTTTGGGCAGGGTAGAAATGGGTAAAGAAGATGTAGAGAGAAGAGCAAAAAATAAAATAAATAAAAAGTATACATATATATATATATATATATATATATATATATATATATATACACATTTTCTTGAAAGAGCATATGAGGTTTCCACCTACACAACTCTGTAACTCCCATTACTGTTACTGAAAAAACATTGCTTAACCACTTGAGTCTTGGATGCTATTTTATCACAGCACTGGGATAGTGGCTGTTGATTTCAAAATGTCACTCAGACTTAATGGCTTTGGTGAGTCCTGGAGGCAATTTATACTGGAGCTTCCCATTACAGCTAAGGTCTAGTATAAAGTGGGCTGAATTTGGCTGCACAGGATTACTTACATGTGGCCTCTCTTCTCCAAACTCTCTTTGCCTTTGCATTTGACGAGAACTACCCAATACTTCTGGGTGGGTAGGGATGGGAGGGTGTTTATATGAGTCAAATTCAAATAAATTGATCGCCCTGACTTTAACTCAGTTGCTGTTTTTACTGGAAAGATTTGTAAAGCTTTCCCTTGGAAATTGCTCTTTAAGGAAAAGAAAACCAGTCTTTTCATGCGCAGTTCCTTACCGGCACATTCCACGAGGCAACCAGAACAACATATTACTAATTGTGTTGCACCAATAGCATGTTAATTATTTTATTTTCTCACTGGAAAAATCAAGATAATTGTTTCCCCTTTCTTTTTAACACAACACAATGCTGGTAATCAAATAATTTTAGTGTTGTGTTTTTTTTTATATAAAGTTCACCTAATTTTAAGGCAACTTCAGAATTGTTGTTATAAAGTTAATATTGGTGTTAGAAGCATACATATTTGCATATGACTAATCATTAGTATAATTATATACTATCACAAAGCTAATTATAAAGTGGAGTTTATTATGTTTTTTTTTTTTCTTATGTATTGGGATATCAGCCAGTCACTGCAGTCAATTATCATGAAGATATGCTACAAAAATGAGAATGCTTCTCAGACCCAAAATGTTCATCCACCTCCACATTTTGTATTGTACATAAATATAATATATAATGAAGGTGCTGACAGTCATAGCACCAGAGATACAAATGGAGGCCTTCCTTAGCTCTTCTTTTAAATTGAATTATATTCCATATTTATTCTCTGTCCTCTTTTGCCATAGAAACGTAGAAGAATACCAGCAGAAAAAAGACCAAGTGGTCCATCAAGTCTGCTCCATTTTATTAAAATGTATATATAGTTTTTTAAATTAATTTTTCTTTAACTTTTTGGTCCCCTCTCTTACCCCTATGTAAAAACTTTCTTAATGCTCATGTTTAGGGGAACATAGGGATGCAATTTAATTTATCATTGGAGATAATATGCTTTAGGGCTATTCAGCCTCCAATATTTGACGTCTACACTCCCTGCCTGAGACTAGAGACCAAGTAACAGTCATGGAGATTGTATAATATATTGAATAACAATTTATTTCATGTTCACCCCCATAGACACACATAATTAGCCTTCTTGTGCCCTGCTAATGCCGAATACAGACCTTTTATCCAGGCCTAGTACCACTGGTGTCAAAGCCCTATGACACCACCATTAAAATCCAAATGAGCTCAAAACGAATACTTATCCTACAAGTGGACCTCAGTGAGTGGAATAATTTACTGGTTTTTAATATGTAACAACACTGGTTATAAGAAGAGGTATAATGGGTTGCGCCCCCCCCCCCCCCCCCCCCTCAAACTCCTACTATAAGAGCAGGGGTGTTAGAACGTTTTGGGTAACTTCCTTCTTGTAAGGTCCACCTGCAAAGCTTGTACTAAATATTCAACTGGTGCAAATGAAAAAATATCAATAACAGTACTTAACAATGTTGTAGCATTAAGAGAACCCTTCACTGGAAATTCAACAACTTGGAGTGGTGTCCGCATACAGAACCTTTGGCTATATAGCACAGGTTTGATGGTCAGGTGTCCACAAATGTTTGACAATGTCTTGTCACTGTATTACCTGCAGTTCCGCTCCTTCGTACCAGTGTCAGGGCTTGTTTGCACCTGTGCTGGTGTCTGAAGAGCGATCCGTAATGGATCATTTTTCAGAGAATGGTGAAGGCTTAGCTGCCTTCTCCTGAATGCCTGTTTTTTTTTTTTTTTGACAGTCATAAGGAATTTTTAAATGGGAATCCCAAACTGCAACCACAAACCTAGTATTTGGCTCATGGTTCTGGCATGGACCCATTCATTTGAATGAGTCACTTTTGGTGATGGTATACCCTGCCAAACGTGGCATAGCTGCGACATGTGTGCAACCCCATCGGGCTGCCTTTGCAGCTTAAGGGGGCTGTAAAAGCACAGCCTAAAGTATTTTTTCTAAAGGAAATTAAAAAACAAAACAAAAAAAGCCAAACATGTCATAATTACCTGCTCTGTGCAATGGTTTTACACACAGCTGCCCCAATCCTCCTCTTCATGGGTCCGCTCCTGGCCCCTTCATCCTTCCCAGGGTAAAGGCTTGCTATGGGGGGGGGGCACTTGTGTGGGCTCCTCCTGAGTCTATTGACACTAAGAGCAAGGCTTGGCCCCGCCCCACCCCACCCTCTACTTACTGGCTCATTGGCTGTGATTTACAGCAGTGGGAGCTAATGGCTTCTGCTGTTATTTCTAAGCCTATGAGGAAAGAGAGACCAGTGAGAGCCACTGCTCTCATGCACAGCGCTGGATCGAGATGGGGCTCAGGTAAGTATAAGGGGAGTCCTGGGGGGGAAGCTTCATGCAGAAGGCTTTTTACCTTGAGGCTTTAGAACCACTTTAACCACCTATTTTTATCTCCCCAAATAAAAAAGTGTAAACTAAGCCTTATGCCCCATATACACGATCGGATTTTCCGAAAACAAAACCGTGAATTTTTGTTTGAAGGGTGTTGGCTTCAACTTGTCTTGCATACACATGGTCACACAAATGTTGGCCAACAATTATGAACGTAGTGACGTACGTGATATCTCCATTACGAACGCTAGATTTACGAGACCGAGCGCTTCTGGCTCGTACTTGATTCCGAGCATGCGTGGACTTTTGTGCGACGGACTTGTGTACACACAATCAGAAATTCCGACAACAACGTTTTGTTGGCGGAAAATTTGAGAACCTGCTAGCCAACATTTGTTGGCGGAAAGTCCGACAACAATGTTCGATGGAGCATATACACGGTCAGACTTTCCGCCAACAAGCTCACATCCAACATTTCCCTTCGGAAAATCTGATCGTGTGTACGGGGCATTAGGACTTCTTTATTGAGTAGTCATTTTGATTTCCTGCTGATCTGGTATTAGAAACCCATCATTTTTATTGTTTTTTCTTCGACAACAGCTGGGACTGTCCAACAGAAATATAGAAAAAGAGAAAGGAAAAGGCTTTAAACTGCAGCGGATCATTTAGTGATACTCAAATGCATGTTGTACATGGTTCAAGGCTGTTCTTGATTAATGAATGTGTATTTTTAGTCCTTTTGTCTCTATATGTCTGTATATTTAAAAAAAAAAATCACATATCTGATGGATGTAAAATGGGATGTAAAATGAGTTGCAGATAGAGACATCATGCTACAGTAATCTGAAGACAGATATTAAATACTTAATTACACTTTTTATTGGGACTTTCACCCAGGGAAATATTTCACCTCACTATCTGCAAGAGATATTAAAGCGCCCGCTCACCTCTGCACTTCTATTAGATCCTAAGCGAGGAGGGCGAAGTCAGGAAGTGGAAAAATGTAATTAGTCAGGACCTAAGTGGTTTATAGATAGCAGCTGAAAAAATGCATAGCACTCACAATTTAAGGAATTATCATTAATATATACACAACTGAGACTTAATGCAATCATGAAACATTGGAATGTCTTAAATGAGAAACCAATGTATTATTTTAAGTGCTTTGGTTGCCTTTGTGTGTTTGTCACATTATGCAAACACAAGTTTAAAGTATATCTAAACCAAAAACCTTTATTTTTATTTTAAAAAGAGTATTAGGAATAGTTAAAACCATGCCAGGCTTTTCATGGCATCTATTGCATATTATTGGTGAGATTTCAATATAGACAGAACAAGAATTGGGGGAATCCCTTTTTAGACAGTTTTTATTGGAACAGGTCTTTTACCGGGAAGATTTCCATCATATTTCTGGTCTGGTGACAAACTTTGGATTTTCTCATCACTTTTTGTCCCGGTAGAAAAAGGTCACCCGGACAAATGGAGGGAAGGGGGTCATAAATCTTCCCAGTGGGGACACAGCAATAAAAATTGATAGGAGTTCTAGCCCCTTATCACTTCACTAAAAACTAAAAAAAAAAGTTTTGGCTTTACATAACACATTATCTTAGCCTATTTTAGGGGTTATATGGTATATACAGACTGGTTGTTACTGTGATAGAAAAAGACCATTCCAAACTATTAATTGTAGAGCTCAGCCCCCCCCCCAGAGGCGTCGTTGAGAATATATCCATGTCTCCCTTGCTAGTACAATGGCTACTAGTCATAAGCACAGTTCCATGCACAATAATAATACAGGTGCGGTCTAGGGCTTGTCTTTTTAGAATTAACTGCTGAATAACTTGAAGCAGGAGAGAGGGTTCAGGGGTTTCAGGATACTCCAAAATGACAATAGGAATCAATAGGAGGACAAATTCTTAGCACAAATCCATATAGTAGCAGGCACACATTAAAGTCAAAACTAGGTCTTACAATGTTCTAGGAGTTGTCTGCCACACAGCTTTTATAGGTAGATCCTTAGTGAAGGAGGTAAAAGAGCCTTCTCCAGGCCAACACTTCAAAACAGTGTCCTCCAGCAAAATCCTTCTCCAAGCTGCCAGCCCAACATCTGCTGGGGCCCAGACTGCTACTTTTGTCTCTCTCTAGCTGCCTGCAGGGGACCTGAACCCTGCTATCATTGGAAGAACCCTCAGGAAAGGCCTCCCTAATATTTATCACCCCCCCCAACCACCTTCTGGGTGCCTCCTGACAGGGATTGGCTGGGTCATATTAAATATTCATACTGGACACTTGACTCTCCCCGCCCTATATTCTGGAAACTCCAGAAGAAGATAGGAGAAATCATTTACCCATCTTAGAAAGCTCTGACCAGACAAAAATAATTGATTACTGATTGCAGTCAAGCCAAAAACTAAATTTAGCCCAATTGCCTAATTAGAGGAGGGGGCTACAAAATGAATGTTACTAGAGAGGTAATAACACCTGGCACACTTATTCTTCCAACAAATATAAAAAGTTGAGTGAGTCTGTGGATAAAATGGAATCCATTTGGTTTATCTCTGAGTATGCAATCATTTATTGCTGTACAATTAAAGCTGAACTCCAGGAATTACATTGTTTGGATACTTACATTGGTTCAACTTGTCTTGATGTAAATAAGCATATCCAATAACCAGAGGGCCACTAAGATTGGTGTAAATCACTGAAACAGTCCACGCTACAGACAGCATAAGCTGTGATTATCTGGGTTCTGTGCAAGCAGCTTCTCCTCTGCACACTGGCCATAGGAATTCATTGGCTCGGCACGTCTGCAATCAGAGGGTCACTGAAAATGCTATTTGCACTAATGTTTGTGGGTGCAACCTGTTTTATCATTTAAGCCTCGTACACACGATCAGATTTTCCGCCGACAAAACATCAGACTTTTGTCCAAAGGGCGTTGGCCAGGAACTTGTCTTGCATACAAACGGCAAGGAATTGTCAACCAATAAACACGAACGTACTGACGTACTACGTGGTTTTTCAGCTTTTTAGCGTCACCCTTTGGGCTCCTTCTGCTAATTGCATGTTAGTAGAAGTTTGGTGAGTGTTGATTCGTGCTTTTCATTTTGCGCTTTTCAGTTAGTTTCTGAACGGCCGTTCGTCAACCAGCCAGGTTGCGGAATCGGAGGAGATAATGTGTTATTTATTATTGGCCTTGGAGTTATTGCTTTGACCCAAGTCCAGTCCAGGAACAGGAGGAGGAGGATTTCTTGGACCAAAAATTGGTTGCTTTATTAATCATGACCAATTATGTCATATGCCATTGCTGTGGGAGCTCCAGGAGAATAATCCAAATGATTTTTGGAATTATCTCCGGATGACAGACCCCTGCTTTCACCAACTCTTGGCATTGTTGACCCCTATATTAAGAATCAGGACACATGCATGAGGCTTTTATTTTATTTTTTGGTTGAATAATGATTTGATATATTTTCTATATTTTTGGATGCATAGAATGCACTTTTTGGTTAAGTTCTATTGGCATATAGCATGTCTAATTTTATTTGTTTTCTTTTTTTAATGCACAATATAAAAGTTGTGGAGAATAATACTTGGCTATGTGTTTTACTTCAAATGACAGTTTGGGAGTAGACAGTTACATTTTAAAAAATACAATGTAAAATTGACAAGGGACACCAACATAGTTGTATCTTTGATCTGAAAAACTATGGGATAATGGTGTTGTGGTAACTTGCCCAAAAAAAAAAAAAAACTAGTTTAATAATATTATTTTTGATATCACTAGAAATAAATAGCCTTTGAAAATTAGTTTGCAATAACTCCATCAGTATCACCAGCAAAGCAGCTTCATTATTATCTCATTAAAGAAGAAGAGAATTGTGCGCTGCATTTCGAGATTTCATAATTTGCCACGTCACGAATGTTAATTCTCCATTACGAACACTAGTTTACAAGACCGACCACTTTCGGTTTGTCCTTGCTTCCGAGCATGCGTGTTTGTACTTTGGACTTTTGTCTGACGGACTTGTGTACACAGGATCGGAAAATCTGACAACAGACCGTTGTCCGCGGAAAATTTATAAGCCTGCCATCCAACATATGTCTGTAGAAAATCCGACAACAATTATCCAATGGAGCGTACAAACGGTCGGATTTTAGGCCAACAGTCTGTCACCACACAATTCCCAGCGGAAAATCTGATCGGTGTAGGAGGCTTTAGTCACAAACCAATCTAAACCTAAAATTTTAGTATGTGCCATCTTGTGGACAGCTCATCTTAATGCAGTTCGTTTGCCATTCTGCTATGATGCTGCCATCTGCTGGAGACTCTGGACACTGCATGCAGTAGACTGCAGGAAGTGGGTGTGTATATTACACCTGTGTCTATTTACTTTAATATTCACCTTCAACTCATTACTTGATTATTGACCCTCTGTGATTAGTGTTTGTATCCTGAAGGTTGTCTGGCTATCTGACCTGGCTTGTCTTAGGAAGTATGCTCATGTAAGCCGAAAGACAATTGGACAGGACAAATCTGATTCTGTTACCACCTTCAGATATTGCCTACAGTTGCCCTCGGAGATGACCAAATGTCCTGCTTCCATGCATCTGTTTGCTGCTGCCTCTCTGGCAAGCTTCTACCCACCCTGGAGATGCATCAATCAAAGTTGTATCAGATGCCACCCATGGAGCTTCTACTTTGGGATTGATCTGCTGTCACCCCGCATCTGCAGGTAAGCTCAACATCTCTTCCCAGTGACATGAAGGATCCATCTACTCTATTACACATTATATACAGAGATTTTATTACACGTGATAAGTATGGGTGTAACCTGTTTCTAAAGGTGAACTTGGCCTTTAAAGGCCGGAGAAATGATCTGTAAGGTATAAACAAATGTTACGTGTCAAAGACAAAATTCTTTTGTATGTACTTGCCTTTAGATGAGTTCAAAGTATGGGATCAGGCCCTGAAAGAGCAGAATTCTATTTTCTCTAAATGCTACTAAATTGAACGCACCTAAACGTAGGTAAACATACAGTGGGAATTATACCATTTACGATCATCATATGCATTTTAGAAATGACCTAGAAATGTATATATGCCATTGCCGGTCTGAATGAGGCCTACGCTTCAATATTTGAAATTTTTGTTCTTCAGCTTAAAGTATGTCCAAAAGCAAAACCTCTAACCCCCCCCCCTTCTTTTTTTTTTTTTTTTTTTTTAGTTAGAGAAGATTAAAACTCATGTCAGGCTTTATTTGCCATCTGTGTCTCATTGGGGAGATTTGCCTTCACTTCTTGTCCTGTAGACTCAACAGGAAATGAGAGGATATTGTTCAAATGTGAAAAAAAAAAACAAACAAAAGTTTTGCCTTTAGTTAAGGCTCATGCACACTGCAGCTTAAAAAAAGCTGCTTTTACAGGCATTTGAGCTTTTCTTTCAGCTTGAAGAATTGTGTACTTTTGTGGGTTCTTTTTGCATGGTTTTTATTGAGCTACTTTAAATGTTTTCATGCTTTTTTTGTGTGTTTTTGGGCATTTTAGGCATTTTTTTTCCTGCTCAAAGGCTCCTCTCAAAATGCGAGTTTGGGTTTTTTTCTGCCTGTAAGAGCATATGCCTGTAAACTCCTGGAAATGCCAAAGTGCTCATGGACACATTGGGGTTGATTTACCAATGCTGGAGAGTGCAAAATGCAGCTGTGCATAGGGACCAATCAGCATCCAGTTGTTTTGTCAAAGCTTAATTGGACAAATTAGAAATAGAACCTGATTGGTCCCCATGCACAACTGCACTAGATTTTGCACTCTTCAGTTTCAGTAAATCTACCCTATTGACTAACATGGAGGGGAGTTTCCAGGTAGAATAAATGAGAGCTCAAAAGACTGTAGTAGCCGCTTCTGTGAGATGCAGTGTGCATGAACCCTTATACTTAAAAAAATTGAGATTTCTTATTTAATTATAGTCTTTTGCCCCACCTTGCCATATGCTGAGGTAGGCTAACTATGTGTTTTATACAGGGCTCTCTCCATCACCAAAAGGCGATCCAACAACACAGTTAGCAAGGAGACGACTGCATTGAGATACAGTATCTCACAAAAGTGAGTACACCCCTCACATTTTTGTAAATATTTTATTATATCTCTTCATGTGACAACACTGAAGAAATGACACTTTGCTACAATGTAAAGTAGTGAGTGTACAGCTTGTGTAACAGTGTAAATTTACTGTGCCCTCAAAATAACTCAACACACAGCCATTAATGTCTGAACTGCTGGCAATAAAACTTTCCGTTTGAGGATTCCCCACAGATGCTCAATAGGGTTTAGGTCTGGAGACATGCTTCAGAGTCCATCACTTTTACCTTCAGATTCTTTAGCAAGGCAGTGGTCATCTTGGAGGTGTGTTTAGGGTTGTTATCTTGTTGTAATACTGCCCTGCGGCTCAGTCTCCAAAGGGTCGCTAGTTCAAATCCCAACCATGACACTACCTGCCTGGTTGCCGCCACAAACGCTTGACACCATCTGAACCAAATTAGTTTATCTTGGTCTCATCAGACCACAGGACATGGATCCTGTAATCCTTGTCCTTAGTCTGCTTGTTTTCAGCAAACTGTTTCTGGGCTTTCTTGTGCATCATCTTTAGAAGAGGCGTCCTTCTGGGATGACAGCCATGCAGACCAATTTGATGCAGTGTGCGGCGTATGGTCTGTGCACTGAATGCCCCCCCACACCCCTTCAACCTCTGCAGTACTGTTGGCAGCACTCATACAGCTATTTCCCAAAGACAACCTCTGGATATGATGCTGAGCACATGCACTCAACTTCTTTGGTTGACCATGGCGAGGCCTGTTCTGAGTGGAACCTGTCCTGTTAAACTGCTGTATGGTCTTGACCACCATACTGCAGCTCAGTTTCAGGGTCTTGGCAATTTTCTTATTGCCTAGGCCATCTGTCATGGTTATGCAGTAATCTTTCTCTGTCAGCTTACCTTCTCCTCATGTGTTCAGACTAAGAGGCCAGCCCCTCACACCTGGCTGGTTTTATAACCTCTCCTCTAAGCATGACCCCACCCCAGGCCCTATCAGGGAACCCTATATTAACCATTGTGTATCATTTGTGTGTTTTGGCTTCCTGTTCCTGTTTGCCGTGTGCTCTATGTTTATTTCTGTTACCGACCCTGGCGTGTTCTCAACTATTCCTGTCTGCTCGTGACCCTGACCTTTGGCATGTCCCCGACTATCCCTGTTTGCCTGTGACCCTCAACCTTGGCGTGAACTCTGTTGTCCTTGTCTGCTTGTGGCCCCGACCTTGGCTTATTCCCTTACTATCCCTATCCTCCTGTTGCCTACTGTGGGTGTGAGCTGGGGGACCCTGGGGGTCACGACCAGTTGCAGCCCAGTCCATCCTAACCATTAGAGGCTCTGGTAAACACCTGCTGGCTCTTAGACTCCGCGCCCCAGGGAATCTTACGCTCTAACCCCGGTGGGATCCGTGTTGGTGTTCCAGCGGCCCTGCCTTCCTTACCATCCTGACTTCCGCAGCAGTCAGCTGTAGGGTCCACTACCTTGCGGTGCACTCCTGATCCCAACGGTGTGCATCTGTAATCTAAATGTACACCAAATTTAACACGCCTCCTCCCCATTCACACCTGAGACCTTGTAACACTAACAAATTGCATGAGACCGGGGAGGGAAAATGGCTAATTGGGCCCAATTTGGAGATTTTCCCTTAGGGGTGTTGGCAGCGGTTTAGACATTAATGTTTGTATGTTGAGCTATATTGAGAGGACAGCAAATTTACACTGTTATACAAGCTGTACACTCAATACTTTACATTGTAGCAAAGTGTTATTTCTTCAGTGTTGTCACATGAAAAGATATAATAAAATATTTACAAAAATGTGAGGGGTGTACTCACTTTTGTGAGATACTGTAAATGCCACCATGAGAAAAGCAGGTAGGTGTGTAGCTAACAGCTCAGGGAGGAGGGGGCATCCTGACTGACCACATGGCTAGTCTACCATAACATGTAGGAAGATGGGACAAAGTACAACACATACTTTGTCCCCTGGAGAAAGAACAATGTAACAAAAAAAATGAGATTTCTTTGAATTGAAACTCCTGGCAAACAACAGTTAACATGCATATAGTATATGTTTAATATTATATCTGCCAAAGGATTTGGAATTGTGACCAGGCAGTCTTGTGATACACACCTTGCTAGTGTGAAATCTCTTTTTTGGGTATTGCTTTCTGGATCAGGTTCCTGGTCATAAATCTGATGATGTTGATTTGTTGTTTAATGAGGTGGCTGGACGTGAAGAGGTGACACAGAAAGCTGAATTGCTGAACCAGGCAGATGAATTTCTTAATTAAAAACGCGCCACTGGTCTGCCTGTGCAGTGTGAAAATATCTTTAAGTCTCAAGATTGGCTGTGAAGAATGATAAATTCTCTAACATGTAAAACAGTAAATGTACAGTATCTCACAAAAGTGAGTACACCCCTCACATTTTTGAAAATATTTTATTATATCTTTTCATGTGACAACACTGAAGAAATTACACTTTGCTACAATGTAAAGTAGTGAGTGTACAGTTTGTATAACAGTGTAAATTACTCAACACACAGCCTTTAATGTCTAAATCGCTGGCAACAAAAATGAGGTCTAAATTGGGCCCAAAGCGTCAATATTTTGTGTGGTCACCATTATTTTCCAGCACTGCTTTAACCCTCTTGGGCATGGAGTTCACCAGAGCTTCACAGGTTGCCACTGGAGTCCTCTTCCACTCCTCCATGATGGCATCACAGAGCTGGTGGATGTTAGAGACCTTGCACTCCTCCACCTTCCGTTTGAGGATGCTCAATAGGGTTTAGGTCTGGAGACATGCTTGGCCAGTCCATCACCTTTACCCCTCGCGCTTTTTTAGCAAGGCAGTGGTTGTCTTGGAGGTGTGTTTGGGGTCGTTATGTTGGAATGCTGCCCTGCGGCCCAGTCTCCAAAGGGAGGTGATCATGCTCTTCTTCAGTATGTCACAGTACATGTTGGCATTCATGGTTCCCTCAATGAACTGTAGCTCCCCAGTGCCGGCAGCACTCATGCAGCCCCAGACCATGACATTCCCACCACCATGCGTGACTGTAGGCAAGACACACTTGTCTTTGTATTCCTCACCTGGTTGCCTCCACACACACTTGACACCATCTGAACCAAATAAGTTTATCTTAGTTTCATCAGACCACAGGACATGGTTCCAGTAATCCATGTCCTTAGTCTGCTTGTCTTCAGCAAACTGTTTGCGGGCTTTCTTGTGCATCATCTTTAGAAGAGGCTTCCTTCTGGGATGACAGCCATACAGACCAATTTGATGCAGCATTTGGCGTATGGTCTGAGCACTGCCAGGCTGACTCCCCCACCCCTTCAACCTCTGCAGCAATGCTGGCAGCACTCATATGTCTATTTCCCAAAGACAACCTCTGGATATGGCGCTGAGCACGTGCACTCAACTTCTTTGGTCGACCATGGCTAGGCCTGTTCTGAGTGGAACCTGTCCTGTTAAACTGCTGTATGGTCTTGGCCACCGTGCTGCAGCTCAGTTTCAGAGTCTTGGCAATCTTCTTATAGCCTAGGCCATCTTTATGTAGAGCAACATTTCTTTTTTTTCAGATCCTCAAAATTCTTTGCCATTAGGTGCCAGGTAGAACTTCCAGTGACCAGTATGAGAGAGTGAGAGTGATATCACCAAATTTAACACACCTGCTTCCCATTCATACCTGAGACCTTGTAACACTAACGAGTCACATGACATCTGGGAGGGAAAATGGCTAATTGGGCCCAATTTGGACATTTCACTTAGGGGTGTACTCTCTTTTGTTGCCAGTGGTTTAGACATTAATGGCTGTGTGTTGAGTTATTTTGAGGGGACAGCTAATTTACACTGTTATACAAGCTGTACACTCACTACTTTACATTGTAGCAAGCGTGATTTCTTCAGTGTTGTCACATGAAAAGATATAATAAAATATTCACAAAAATGTAAGGGGTGTACTTGTGTGAGATACTGTATATGTATCTCATCTGTGTGTTTCCTTGGAGTTACTCTTTGAAATGTAGTTTCCAAATTAGCGTGATGAGTTTGGTGTCACTTTTTTGGTTGTTCCAAATACTGTAGGCCACATTGAAATTCCATAATTAATTTATACCACAGCATACCCATAACCTTAGAAATGATTGATAGCTAAAAGCCAAATTTGGCCCACCCCTGCTAAGAGGTAGATGACATTTATCCAGGGAACATCAGATTGCCTCTTGGGGGGGTCAGGAAGGATTTTTTTCCCCTGCTGGAGCAAATTAAACCATGCTTTGTGTGTAAAGGCAATTTCCTTACTTTTTAAATAGGAAAGAAAAAGGGATTCTAAATGTTGCACTGAGAAAACATGAAGTTCAGTGTAAAAATTCCAGGGTTTTAACAACAAACTACATAAAATTTAACACAGATAATAATCCATAATATGTGGCTACATATACAGGGTCCTTGTGTGTATTGAGACCACCATTGGCTATAAGAGAAGTCAAAAACAAAATACAGTGTCTTGAATGATGGATTTGTTCCATCCCCTGAGTAAAATTTTAATTTAAAGTTTTTAAATGGTCATTGAAGCCCTTTAATCACAAAATTAAGTAAAAGTTCAATTTTACAATAAACAAAATGAAAACAAACGAAATAAATAGCATAGCAACCATTGTTTATAAAAAGGGGTCTGTGGTGTCTGCAAGCTAAAATCCACCCTTGTCCCCAGGTGCTACCCACTGGCTTGAGTACAGCTCTAGACTTGACTATTTATGATTTTCCAAGGCCAGGGAGCTTCGTTAAACAACTGAAACCACTGGGGATCCCTATACCACCAGATGGGCACCTCCGATTTGTAATCATTCACCTTTTCACAGATGCCCAAAGACATCCTAAGCTGCCATGACAATTGCCTATAAAACAAATCTGAAGACCAACATTGAATGCACAACCTTCTTCCCTTGTTGATCTTCCTGCAAGTCCTACCCCTGCATCTCTTCCCTACCACCTGACCCTTGACCGCCAACCAGGTAAGGCCTAAGCTTTTTCTCTAACTTTTTAACTCTTTCCCAGGGACTATTTGTTCCCCCAGTTATGCATTTCCTCTGGGTCACTCTATAAACCCATGTGAGACTCACATCCAGCTTTTGGGCTTGCACTTCGGGCTAAAGAGCAGAAATAGAGGTGGGATGATGACACGCCTTGACAATAAATGCTCCCTCAGTCATTTGACCAGTATTTTTATTTTATTTTTATCATTACAGCTTTTTTTTTTTTTTTTTTGCACAACAACCATTTGCGAGACTCCCTTATGTGTGTTTCATCTCTGCAGGCCTGTGAGACAGTTTTGATACATTTGTCCTTTGAATGCTATTGAGTACAATTAGTATTGAAGTGTGGAACCCCGATTAACAATAACCTATGCCAGTCCTAAAGAAGCTGCCTTCAGTGATGAAATGCCTCAACAAGGGATATAAATACCATGCATTGCTAATGACAAATCGTATATCCAATGGGGGTCAATTTGCACATGGATCTTGTATATTCTATGTGCTCTAATGAGTTGTTTGTTTTGTTTTTTTTTTTTTGTTTCTTTTTTATAAATTATTATTCCAGTTAATGTGTATGTGGTTTGAAATTTTGTATACTGTCATTTTATGTTTTCCCAGTGCTACATTGAAAATCGCTATTTCCTTCCTATTTGGTTTTGTTCTATTTACATGATGGTAGCACTAGAGAATTTGAAATCATTGTAAATGTGCAAAACTCCACTCTTGTTCTTTCCCATTCTAATCCTAAAGGATTTAGAAAATATGCTGGTTTAATGTTCTAGAGGTTCTAAAAATATGGCAGTTACCTAATTCTACAGCAGGCTTAGTATCTCTTCCTAGTGAATAAGAAAGGCAACAAGGGATCCCAGCGCAGAATTGTTCTCCCCCACCCCACCCAAATTTAATTAGTGTGTGTGTGTGTATATATGTGTGTATGTATGTATGTATGTATGTGTATGTATGTATGTATGTGTGTGTGTGTGTGTGTGTGTGTGTGTGTGTGTGTATATATATATATATATATATATATATATATATATATATATATATATAATTTCATTATTATAAATTATGACATTTCTTATTTATAATAAAAAATAGATAAATTAGCTGATAGCTAAAACTAAGTACATGACTAAAATTACCTATCACAATGGCAAGGGCCTAAAGCAAATATAAAAATTAGGTCTATTGAGTGTAGGGTTAGTATCACCTACCTGGTGACAACTGGAATTGTGGGGGGGCCTCTCTTGCACCGCCTGTCCAACACTCCTGAGGGTGGAGACATAGAGTGTGAGGGCACAGAGTGGCACAAGTGCAGGAGTAGCTAGCTGGTGAAGTCTGCTCTTTAGGTGGATGAAGCTGGGGGTCGCAGTCCTTAGGAAAAGATGAACTAGCTTGGCACCAGAGCAGGAGATGCTAGCCGAGCCGGTATGCAGGCAGCAATCAGCGACAGCTGGGCAATGAGGGACTGATTTGGCAGACAGAGCAAGTCCAGGAAGCAGTCCAAGGTCGGCAACAGCCAGGGAGCACAGTACAGAATCACCGGGCAGATATAAGTCCAGTATACAAGCCAAGCTCAGAGTGATCAAATGAACAAGGTTAACGCAGGAGCAAAGGCGAAGTCCAAGGGAAAGCCGCGTCATACACAGGTAAGCAAGTTCAGTGGATCAGGTCTCAGGACTACAAGTACAAGCTAAAAGACCATTCAGCAACTGCTTATTGTAACAGACCAGTTTAAATAGGCCACTGATTGGTATACATCCGTGCGCACACAAACGTGAGCATGACAAGCTGGAGTAGTATGTCCAATATTGCCTCTTGGCTTAGAAGTATGAGCATGTGTGCAATGTGCACATGCATGAATATGAGCATAAGCCCGTACTGGTTTTCTGGTGCTGGGAATCCGGTTTACCCTGCAGTTAGTAGCAGAAGAAGCAAAATGTGGATGTGTTTTAGGAACTATAGTCATAAGCCTTCCAGCCTCTACTTTCTTGGATGTATACCGAGGAGCGCCTGCTACAAAAGTTCATCTCACTTGCAGGACTTTTTGAAACATTTACTGGTTAGAAGCATCAAAATTGCCTTTAGTGCCATCAGGAGACGTTAGCCCTGAAGAAGGGAAGCCTTTTCTCACAAAACAAACAAGGAAAAGGGGCACCACTGAGTTTTTTTCCTAGCACATTGGACTTGGCTTCTGGTCCTTTATGGTGGCTGCCTTGATAGACTGACCTTCCACCTATGTATATGGTTATATATATCTGTGTGGATCTTGCCCTTGGACTAATAGGAACAGTTGACTGAGGTACTTTTGTACCGTGCCTTTTTTACTTGTAAATTTTCTCACGAAACACATTGGCTGTATTTAATGCTCTTAACCAATAAATTTTTCAAAACGTCCTTTAAGTGAGATTAACTTTTGTACCATGAGCTTCCCCATACACATCCAAGAATTTACCGTCTGGCGAGCGCTCCCTTTGTGGTTTAAGTAGCAGCCTGGGACCAGTACAGGGTCCACCTATACTATATTTCAACCACAGATCTGCTTTTTTTAAAGGAAAATCACTTTACAGTAGGTGCATCAGAACCAGCTTTTACTTCTATCAGTCCAGTGTTATCACACACATCAGACCACCTCTGATGTGGTATCAACAAAGCCTTCCCACAGCAGAAGCTGTGATCAACAGCATAATACCCATGTATCAACCAGAGACTGTATTCCATAACTTGATTAAAATGAAGTGGAGCAATTAACAGGAAATGGGCTTCAGCAATAGGCAGCATATGTTCCTCCTATTTTCTAAAGAATTACAATGGTATCTTAGTACCTCAAAGGCTCCTGTGCTTCTGGAGGCTCCCCAGGCGGTATGTCCATCCCAAAACCCACTACTCCCCTTTTAACCAAAGAAAAAGCAGCTACTACCAGGCACGTTGGGTTTATATTCACCCAAAACTAGTTCAGGGGGCCTTAACCTTGCCTGAGCTGCAAAGTATTCAAATGGATGGTCCACAATAAAGTTATGCAGTGTTCAAGTGGTTTACTGAAGTAAGTGCACAAATGCAGCTGGTAACATAGAATGCCATGGCATGTTTTGCAATTAACAGGATTGAATCATGAGGCTCTAGGGTTGATTTATTAAAGTGGTTGTAAACCTCAGATATGAAACAAGAGCAAAGCATATCCCTCTATAGTGTGTACTTGTCTCAATTAAGAGAACTAAGTGTCATTTCTGACTGCTGCCTCCCTTCTCTGCTATCGACATGAGTCACTTCTGACTGTTTTTCCTGAAATCAAGAGTAAAATGGTGACAGGGGAGGGACCTTCAGCAGATTGGCAGCCTCAGCTCTGTTCCTGTGTGTTGTGTGAAGGGGGGTGTTTCTTCAGCTCTCAGAGCTATCATATAAATAATAATGTGTGCTGGTGCCTTTATAATGTCATGCGTCCACCCCCATTTGCATATACAAAGAAATAAAAAAAAATTTCATGGGACTTTAAATGAGGTACAACATTTGCATACATTTTTTTTTATTGAGAAATAGATGAAAATCTTTACATAAGAACATTTTTTTTTAAAAACAGCAAGCTGAATTGTAAATACTACTGTGTATCGGCACACAGTCAACATAGTATTCATATAATAATACATTTACAAATTCCACTCTTCCAAGTTTTTCACAAGACATAATGATGAGTAGATCCTTTAGCTCAACGTGTTTTGTGACAATCTCACTTCTTCAGGGTGCCCATTGTAAAATTTGCAAACCAAGGAACCCCTATACTTCATAGAGTATGTTCAAAAATCCCCTCACAAACAATTCAGACACTAAGTGACACTTTTTTGGGAACCAGTGACATTATTACAGTGATCAGTGCTAAAAATATGCACTGTTACTGTACTAATGATACTGGCAGGGAAGGGGTTAACGTCAGGGGCAATCCAAGGGTTAAGTATGTCCCTAGGAGGTGCTTGCTAACTGTGTGGGGGGATGGTCTGTATGTATGAAGACAGAGATCCGTGTTCCTGTTTAGTAGGAACACAGGATCACTATCGCGTTCCCTGTCGGAACGGCAATCTGCCTTACTTACAGGGGAGCAATCTCAGGTGGCTGGCAGACATCGGGTCCACTGGACCCGCTGATTGGCTCGCCCTCGGTCCAATCAGCATGCGTGCGCACCTCCGGCCCCCGCGGTCTATTGCATGAAATGATATACAGGTACGTCACTTTGCGCAATAGAGCCGCCCTGCCGCAGTAGATCTGCGGTAGGCGGTCTTTAAGTGGTTAAAGGCAAATAAGCTGTTCACTTTACAAGGGAATGTGCACTTTGCGAGGGAATTTTCCCTTAGCTTATTGAATCAAGCAAAGCTTTGCTGACTTCCATCGGCCAATCATGTGCAAGCAAAAATACAATTTTCTTTGCACATTAATTGGGTATTCTTTTGTAAATTTTTCACTGCATTCACTAAGCTAAGGGCTTGTTTCCTGGCAAAGTAAACATCCTATTTGCCTTAGGTAAATCAGCTTGTCCATGCCACCTGTTGTATTTTTACAGTAATAAAGCTCTTTAGTAATACTACTCTTACTTGCTGGGGAAGTTACACTTGTCCATTGACCTTGGGTACTATTGTCAGATTTGTAAGCAGATATATAATACTAAAATATAATTATTATTATTATTTACAGTAATATGAATACATTATCCTTGTGGTCATATTATTGTTATAATGATATTTTTATTGATTATATTTTTATTTAATATTTTTATTATTACTATATTCTTTATTGTTGTATTAAATAATGTGCTATGATTTTTGCACTCAAGGGATTAAGATTGTGGTTATAAAGAAATGGATATGCCCTAAAAATAGCCTCCCCTTCAGAAGTTCATTCCTACATGATGTCGGTGTTTATAATTTGGATAGTCTTAGTGTGACAGATTGATGAGTGAATTTATCATGACCGGGCTGGAGAGAGGCCTCAAATTTCTGTGTGTGCAGCTTTTTGGCTGCAAAAGATGATTTTTCACCATCCTTATGATTAATGATTCACATCTTTGGGCTTTGCTGGCTTAGTCTTAGCAGGCAAAAGACCAATTTAAAGGAAAGCAATTATTTTTGTTATCTCGCCATTGTATGTGTCTAATATACATATTAGGAAAAGACTTTAAAAAATAATGCTGTGATCTGTCTCCTGGGTTCTGTACATTACCCTTTTCTCTGCATAGTCTAATACAGATGAACCCTCCAAGTTTCCAGCAAGCCAGATTGCGTACAAGTCTAGAAAATGTAATTGCATGGAGAGTGACAAGAAAATAAAACAAGGCAAAGCATTCAATTAACATATCAGTTGAATTTTTTAAAAAGTAGTACATAGGGATGCATCTAAGGCAAGGTTTCTCAACAGTGGCGGCTGGTGGTTTTTTGTTTGGGGGGGCGGCAAACAACCAGACCCCCCCCCCCCCTGTCTGCCGGTCGGTCCACCCACACTTACCCCATCTAGACGGTGGGCATCGCCGGGCATCCGAGGAGCGGCGGCGGGAACCGGGCATCTAGGCATTGGCCAGCTGCTCTTCTCCTCCTCGATTCCGCCGTGCGTCTCCTCCCCCTCCTCCTAGGCATCCAATAGGATTGCCTGTCCTTTCAGCCAATCGGTTGACGGGTATCAGACCTGCTTCCCGATTGGCCGGGAGGAGGAGCAGTGTTGTAGCAGTAAATATTCATTCACTGTTGTAATACACCTGGGTGGGCTTGGGTTGCACACTCTGCGTCCCAAGCCCACCCTATTTTGAAGCCTATTAGTGCCTCTGGCTCTAATCAGGTGCTAAAAAAAACCCTGGCCACTGTAATTCATGCACCCGATGGATTAGATGAATAAGGGGTGGCTGCGGTGACCATGGACAGACTCATGCTATGCATGAATCTATCCATTGCATATAGGGGGTGGCCTGGAGAGAGGGGCCGTCCCTGTTTCTTAACCAGGATTCCTACAGGGGTTGCTAGGGGTTCCTTGAGCAATGACAATTTCTGCCTCTCAGATAAGTTCCCACTGACACCATTGATCATTTTAACTATCTATAAGGGGGAATTCCTCCCAATGACCACAAGTGTAAGGAGCATTCTTCCTAATGACCACCACACTAATGTATTATGAGATGTACATATAGTAATTTTTAGCAGGGGTTCTGAGACCAGAGAGTCATTTCAAGGGTTCCTTTGTGTTGAAAAGGTTGAGAAAGGCTGATCTAGGGGCTGACATCTTTAAATGCAAGATGATGTCTTTCCTTCACAGCTCTGATAATAGAGGTTCCAGAGTTCTATTTTTCTTTGGAGAAAGCAGCAGCACAAAAAGTCTGGGCACTGCTTAAAGAGAACCAGTCAGCAATGCGCATATGTAAGAAATCAAATCTCCACTCATAAAGTAGATGTAAATCCAATCACTAAAATATAAAGAGAATCAATTAGGAATGGCCATAGAAAAAAAGGTCAATTTTTGGATATACTGTACATCTACGTAATGAATAAAAATTGACATTCATTCTTCTGTGTGCCCATTCCTAATGTGTTCTCTTTATGAGATTTTATTGATGATGTAGCATCCTCCTAGGTAGGCTGCTAGGAAGATGGGCAAATTTAGTTAATTTTGGTTCCTCTGTAATCATTGGAGTTCTGAAACTCACAGGCTGCAAGCTTTGTTTCCCCCTGCATTCTGGAGGTTTTGAGAGTATAGATGGCTGGAAAAGTCAAATGGGCAGCCTGTTTATGGTACAGTACCTTTGACAATCTCTGGGGAGGTGGGCCCAGTAGGTGACTGGAGGGGAGCATAAATAGTTGGAGGCCTGGAGCAACCATGGTCTTGTCCTGCTGGAGAGGCCTCTCTGAGGCAGTTCTGCTGGAGTCTGCTAATACTTATCGAGGTCCCAACTATAGAAGAGCTGGAGGGCTCATTTCTAGTCTCTGCTAGAGTTACGGACTTGACCTAGAGGACTACCTGGAGGAGTGCCTTGTGGGAACTAGGACATGTGCAGCTGCCATTGGAATCTGTGAGTACTGATCCATGCCCAAAAGTCCAGTGACTGTGAGCTGTTCTACTTTGGGGGCCAGTGGTAGTTTTTCTCCTGGGACTGCCCCTATAGAGTCTCAATTCTGGTTCAGTCCTTGGTTATCAAGTGAAGGTCTGTCCAAAGAAGTTGCAACTAGTGAAGTCTGTTGTCCTGTCAGGGCCGGATTACCATAGGGGCTATTGGAGCTGCAGCACCAGGCCCCTAACATAATATAGGCCCAGGCTGCCCAGTTTCAATGTCACTGTTGTAAACATGGAACCCCGGCTTCTCATAGTTGGCAACATTGAAAAAAAAATATGTGGGACACTTTTTTGGCTGTAGGCGTAGCCGTACAATAATTAGGGCATTCGTTTGTAGGCGTGGCTTAGCAAAAAATCTATAAGTGCGGCGTGCGAATCGTGCTGCGGCGAAAAACGGGTGTGGCTTACGTGATAAGTGGGCGTGGCTTATATGAAAGCGGGCGTGGCTTACGTGGAAGTGGGCGCTGTTCAAGAGGGTGTGGTTAGAGTCTGAGATGAATGAGGGATGGAGAGGGAAAGGGGGAGAAGGAAAGGTGGAGAGGGGAATGACGGGACAGCAGCCCCAGATCCTACACAATAGAAATATGTGTATTCTAGAAAGTTTAACAATCAGCAGATAAAGATACTCCAAACGCCTGGTGTTAACACTTCAATCATCCCGGAACCATGGTTCTTATGGTGTCAGGATAATTGAAGCGCATTATTTCTATTATTACATTGTAATATAAAATTAAATCATTCAACTCACCATAATGCCGAATCAGTGGGATCCCTGAGCGTGTCACTAGCCACGTCGCCTTGCATCAGGTGCCCCCGGCAGAGTCGGTCCTTGCATCAGGTGCCCCCGGCAGAGTCTGTCCTTGCATCAGGTGCCCCCGGCAGAGTCTGTCCTTGCATCAGGTGCCCCCGCCAGAGTCTGTCCTTGCATCAGGTGCCCCCGCCAGAGTCTGTCCTTGCATCAGGTGCCCCCGCCAGAGTTTGTGCAGACCCCCTCCATCAGTGCAGATCCCCTCCATCAGTGTAGACCCCCTCCATCAGTGCAAACCCCCTCCATAAGTGCAGCCCCCCCTCTATTAGTGCAGCCCCCCCTCTATTATTGCAGCCCCCTTCTATTAGTGCAGACCCCCCTCAGTGCAGCCCCCCTCTATTAGTGCAGCCCCCCTCAGTGCAGCCCCCCCTCTATTAGTGCAGACCCCCCTCAGTGCAGCCCCCCCTCTATTAGTGCAGACCCCCCTCAGTGCAGCCCCCCCTCAGTTAGTGCAGCCCCCCCTCAGTGCAGCCCCCCCTCAGTGCAGCCCCCCCTCAATGCAGCCCGACCCCTGCTCAGTGCAGGAGCGGCCGGTGTTCTGCCGAGAAAGTTCCCCTCGGCAATGGAGAACCCCCTGTACTGCGCAGGGGCAGCGCTTGCCCAGTACGGGGCTGGGGAACTTTCAGCAAGACATGGCGACGGCACCGTGTCTTCTGCTTGTATCAGTGGAGAGGGGAGGGGCCATGCAGCTAAAGAAGCCGCTTCATTGGCTGCACGGATCGAGCCCCCTTCCTCTCTCCACTCAACACTAGGGGAAGATAGAGCTGTGGCGCCGGCTGCCATTTTGCTGGAGCCCGCTGCTCCAAAAACAAAAAAAACAACATTCCCGATTTTCCTTATAGAAAATCCCGATTCGGGACAGCCTCCAATCGGGACGAGGGTCCCAAAATCGGGATTGTCCCGGGAAAATCGGGACTGTTGGCAACTATGGCTTCTGTGCTACAAGTGACAGCGCGCTGCTCCCTCAGAACCTTCCCTACACAGCACGCAGACCGAACACAGAGGGACAGCTGTCAGGCACGGATGTGTGTAGGAACTTTAGAGAGGGCTTGGTGGCTGAGAAACAGCATGGTGCTCGAGTGCCAACGCCCCCTGCTGGACGATCATAGTGCCGCCCTGCTCCTGCTGTCCAGTGGTGGAGAGGGAGAGCCACTAATGGACTGTGTGGAAGGCCCAGACTGACTGCTTCTGAGAGGTGAGCAGATCGGGGAGGGTGTTTCTGTAAAGGTGAGGGCAGTGGGGGAGCAGGAGTCAGAGCTGAAGCAGCTGAATGCAGACGTTATCTGTTGGGGGAGGAAGTGTTAGGAAGTGGCTGCAGAGATCTGTGAGAGAAGGGAGCAGAGTGAGCTTTGGATGTGGGGGCAGAAGTGCTCTCTCTGCATAGCAAACCTTTGAACCCTGCAAACTGTGCCTAACACCCTCCTCCACCCAGGTCCATTGATCTCTGACTGAATATGATCGACTGCGTTCCCTTCTTGTGACTCCCAGACATCTACTTTTTCTCAATTTATAAGCTACTTTGTGCGTTGTTATATGATGAGCTCCCACCATACACCGGGATGTGGTCCGTGGATATGGGGAAAGAGCTTACAAATGCTTACAATTTCTTGTTGTGCACAGGAAAAGGACTATAACTCTTTCAGATCCACGCTAAAGCCGAATGACGGCTACAGAGCAGATCTGCTTTGCCGGGAGGGTGTCAATAGACGTCCTTCCCTTTGCAAGCTGGCCGCGCCCCCCGCTGTGATCACCCGAGTCAATGAGACTTGGGTGATCACAGATCCAAGTAAGGGGTCGATCCCGACCCCTTACAACGTGATCAGCTGTCAGCCAATGACAGCTGATCACGTGATGTAAACAGAGGATCGGTAATTGTTTTTTTTTTTCTTCTCACGCTGACAGTGTGAGTAGAAAGAAAAGCCAATCACCGACTCCTGTTGAAGGGACATCGGTCCCGAGCAGGGAGAGGTGAAGCTGCTTCTTATGTGCCCACAGTGCCCACCAATCAGTGTCCACAGTGGCCACCAATCAGTGTCCACAGTGCCCACCAATCAGTGCCCACAAGTACATCAGTGACACCTGTCAATGCCCACCAGTGGTGCCTCATCAGTGCCACCTAGCAGTGCTGCCTATCAGTGTCGCCTACCAGTGTCGAACAGTGCCCATCACTGCCACCCATCATTGCCCATCAGTGCCACCTATTAGTGCCCTTTAGTGCCACTTATCAATGCCCTACAGTGTTGCCTATTAGTGCCCATCAGTGTCACCTTATCAGTCCCCATCAGTGTCGCCTTATCAGTGTCCATCAATGCAGCTTATCAGTGCCCATCAGTGTAGCCTCATCAGCACACATAAATGAAGGAGAAAAATTACCTGTTTACAAAATTTATCAACAAAATATAAAACGGTTTTGTATTTTTTTTTTTTTTTAATTCGGTCTTTTTTAATTAAAAAAAAAAAACCCCAGAGGTGATCAAATGCCACTGAAAGAAAGCTCTATTTGTGGGAAAAAATGATAACAATTTCATTTGGGTACAGTGTTGTATGACCGCGCAATTGTCATTCAAGGAGTGACAGCGCTAAAAGATGAAAATTGGTCTGGACGGGAGGGGGGTTTAGGTGCCCAGTAAGCAAGTGGATAAACTCCTCTCCAGGTGGTACAGGGACCCCATGGTAGCCAGCATGTTCCCATCCAGCAGAAGGGAACTACTTGCACATCTGGTGGGAGTGCAGCAGGATTTAACCCCATTGGTCCCAAATTTTTACAGTCTACAATAAAATGTATAATGAATCCCTACAACCCACCCCAGAGCAAGCATTTCTGTTGTTGCTTTCGGGCTTCTTCCTTTCTGCAGCAAGACTGGTAATTCCCTTGTTCTGGAAAACAGATACATCTCCTTCCTTATCCTTGTGGGTTTCTACTGTCAACAACATCATGCGAATGGAGGCTATGCTAACGCTGGATAACGATTCATTTGAGAAGTTTAAAAACCTATGGTATGTTTGGCTTGATTTCTCCGCATCTGATGCCCTTAAAGAATTGTTATAACTAATCACTCTCTTGTGTTTTCATAGTTGTAATATTTGTTTTCCCTTTTTTAATTTTTTTTTTGGTTTTTATCACTTGGTCACAGGGGGTTGCTCAAGACTTTATTTCCCTCTTCCTCTCTAAGCCTACCTCTTTTCCTCTGTTCTCCTTTCCTTCTCATCTCTTTTTCTCTTTATCTCCAAGTATTTTTATGCCTTTATGCTATTCATGCATTATGGTATAATTGGGAGTCTACCTTTTCCATAATAATCAATGTACTATTGTCCTATGCCTGTTCAGGCCCCGTTATCTCCGTCAAAAAGCTTTGATGTTTGGGTACATCCCTACTGCTGCTCTACTTTTATTTTTCTGTAAAAACAATAAAGATATATTTGCCTCTAAAACTGGAAAGCGTTAGTTGCTGGAGTGAATGTAGAGAGGAGAAAGCTGCAAAAAGGTTGCAGGAGATCAGCAGCACTAAGGCTGTGGACATACATTATACACATTTCTTGTACAATTTTCCTTTAGATTTAACAAAACTAAATAATAGGAGGTCAAACCTAAACATTTTCAATTTTTTATGCAATCAGGCAGGCAGGAAATTGAATAAGAAAATGATCTAATGTATGGCAAGCTTAAGATCCAACAACAAATTAAAAAATCAAAACTGTCAAAACAGTATTTTTTAAAAAGCATGGGAATAGTTTGATACACAGTGCTAGTTTGATACACAACCAAGTGTAATCCTGACAGCATCTTTGTTATATGACAGTTTTTGCAGCTCCGAAGATAGGATAGCCTTATTGCCTGATATCAGCTTGATGCTTCTGCCAGGAAAGCGATGATTAAAATTCAAGTAATAGTGCGAAGCTAAATATTACTATTATGGCAATAGTCATTGGAGTCAATAATGGTCAGTGGAGATTTGGCTTATTGTATATGTCCATTGGTGATTGTATATGTTCCAATTGAACCTATGTGTTGCCCCTGCAGACCAAAGTAACAGGTTCACTTTAATGCCCCCCTATCAAGCAGTACATACTGTATTCCCTTTACCTTCCCTTTGTTAGCTGCCCAGAGTAAAAAATAATCATCCCTGTGTAAGCTCTTAAATCTCTAACAATCGTTAGATAACGAGGTAAAGTTGACACAAGGCTAATCTCATCATGTAGGAACCTCCAAGAGGATTAGCCAACAGACCTAAACAATAGGTGACTCAATTAACTCAATTAACAATGGGAATTCACACCTAGGAGGCATACAATGGGAGGCAAACTTAACAATAAACACACAACACTTTAATAAACAGATTATAGCAGGAGACCCCACATTCAGGTTGTTTTGAGCTGATTATATTAACATCTACTCTAAATCTAGGAGAAGTTGAAGCAGTCAATATGCTGGTTTGAGTTTAGAGGCCCCAAATATGTATCCAGGTCCTCCAGTTCCCAGAGTCTGTGTGTTTCGGGGAGACTTGAATTCGAGGTAAAACTATTCCAAAGGTCCCCCAGGCACACACCTCCCAAAGAATAGAAAGTGCCAAGTGAAAATGAGAATGTGCCTCGGATCAAGAGAAAAGTCTATAAAAAATAAAATAAAAAATTTCCTCGAGATGAAGCCACGAGGATGGTGGCATAACACATAGAGGTGGAGCCTGGTGGTGGGAATAATACGTGAGATCTGCTGAATTTTATTATATGCTATGCTTTCACCTAATAAATGTGAGTGCATTGTATGAAGCTGAATACCCAAGTACTGCAATATTGGAAGCATTTTTGTCTTCATATGTTATCTTGGAGTAACTTCCTGTTAGAGGGTGGCTACGTTCATATCCATGGTCCCACTGTATGAAGGAATGTAGCCACCCTCTCTTGCTCAATTCTGAGGTGGACTAGAAGATGACTAGTGTACAAAAAGTGCATGTGACCGCAATGAACGTGCTGGTTGTTTCAAAGGTTCCTTTAACAAAAAATGTTTAGTTATTTAGTATTTGCATGATTTACATTGCATCATCTAAAAGTAACAATATTACACCGGTATCAGATAATTAACCTTATCCCACAACTTGAAATCCTAACCTAATACCGTCATACTTCTCAATCTCTGTTCTGCATGGACAGGGTGTCTGACTAGTGGAGTAGGCGTGCGGTGTGAAGAATAGTCAGGGAACCGTCTGCATTAATTCACATATGGTGTAGCACTCAGCAAAGTTAATGCTTTACCAAGCTTAGGTGTGTACTGAGCCATTCCACTAGAGACATGTCTTCTTCCACGGCTGCAAAGAAATGCATGGCCCTGAGCCCTCAATTTCCCATTGTGACAGTAATGTGTTCAAGGCCTTCAATTGAGCATAAGAACACCTGGATTCAGCCAAGTAAAATTCCAATGAAATCTAATATGTAACTATTCCGTGCATACCTTATTGCATAATATATTATCATGTACATTCATTGTCCTTTATGGTGTAGTAGGGATTTCTTTAAAAGAAGTATGGGAATAAAAAAAAAAACAAAACAAAACATTCGTACTCACCTAGGTGGATGCAGCATTGGTCTGACGCTGCATCTGTTCTCCACCGGCTCTAAGACTACTGATCATTCAGTTCTTGGTCTTTGGTAACTGAGAGCCAGTGACTGTTCTGCCCCTCCAGTGCTCACTGGAGCGCCAGGCTATGGAAGGGTAGGGAGTGGCTGGCTCAGTCACCCAGAGGTACCCTGAGAAGCTAAGCCAGCTGCCAGTTAGGCATCTGGGTGGATCCTGATTCCCAACATTAAAATCAGGATCCCTCCAGAGTCTGAACCGGCTCAGTGACATCAGCCAACAGCAGATGTTAGCCCACTTTTGGATGAAGCTGGGTCACAGGAGTGCAGAACTAAGGGCACTCCTGTGACTGACAGGAGTAGTAGTGGCCAAAGAGCTTTGGCCCTAGTTCTCCTTTAAATTCTCCTCAGATACATGTTACTTTGATTGGTGGTGGAAATTGTTACAAACATAAGGCAAGACAAGACAAGAGAGCATGGATTTCGTTCAGATTAAAAAAAAATTGGTGATTTAACACCCTTTAATGAGGAAGCAGCACATCTTGGGCCAATGGAGTATAGTCAATAGCAGCCTGCACTCTGTGGCCAATGGTGGGACTGTGATACAGTTCTTGCAGCTATCAGAGTAACTCCTTAGGCCTCATGTACACTGGATGTTTAGCCAAGATGCATGGGACTCTGATGTTTAGGTGCAAGTGGAAGACCTATACAGTCCAGACCTGCTGCTGGCAGCCTGAGAACCTGACAGCTTCTGCAGTTGGATGGTAAATAGAGTGGTACTAAGGTCTATGGCAGTACATGGCCAGGGAGCAATGCCCGGAGCGCAAGCAGTCTGCATTCTAAGCACTCATCCTTGGGTGCATACTGCCCTAAATGTTAGTACTGCTGGGTGCAGCACTGGGCATGTGTAAGCCATGTTGCATGGTGTGAATAGTTCTGCAAATTCATGTGACCTGTGACACGTCCCAAGAGGTTGTGGGCAAGGGGGGCAAACCTCTGGTGGAATCGCCTAGATTATCAAACGAAGTGCGAACAATTCTCTACCAAAACTAGGTACCTGCTCCCTGCCCCCCCCCCCCAAAGAAAAAAAAAAAAAAAAACCCAAAAGTGCTAGAGGAGGGGCAGGAAGACCTAAAGTGGGTATTTCTCTTTAGGGTGAAGTCCGCTTTAACTTGCAGCCTGGTGTTTTCACTGCCCATGTAATGGAGGCCTTGGCTAGGTCCAGATGTGAGATCTCCATCCAGCAGCAAACAGTCTCCTGGGTACACTTCTAAAGGAAGGGTGCAGGTTTCTTCTGGGTTATGGACTGGGGGAAGCATCTCAAGGATATCCCCTCTTTCTCTGGTTCCAGAATATTTAATTATACAGGGTTTTTTTGCATGAGATCCCTACACTCTTGTCTTGTTTGTTACTGTTACAATGTGTTGATACTCTCCATTTTCTGCTGGATCAAGTATGCTTTTGTCTTTCTTGTCTTATGGAACTTATCCCTCCACCCCCTAACCTGCACTGACTCCTTGTTGATACGCATGGGTGCATGGCAGTACGGTATAAATCCAGCAGACCATGTCCAAAAGTTTACTGAAGATACAGAGGTCCCTTATGCAAGGTGATAGTCACCTTGCTAAAGGGGTCCTCTCTATCTCTGAAATTGGATTATTAATATGGGAGTAAAGAAAACTATTGGAATCGATTCTTGCGTGCTGGCTTCTGCTATTTGTTGGCAGTACAAATCTGATATTGATTCTAACCCCACCTACTGTATCCAATAGTACAAAAATGTTTGAGCTTCAGATACACTTTAAAGAAAACTAAACCTAATAACAAAAATGTAATATATTGCAGCCTACAAGTTCTTTCACGTGTTGGCTGCATTCGTCTTCTTTTTTTAGGTTAAGAACCCTTTTAGAGTACAACACATACCTGTTGGATCTTGCCAAAAAAGCAATGTCCTTGTCAATCTCTTTGAGCTGACCTGGAAGCACACAACTATATTATTCTATTAGTATAAACTACTAATCCCATCATTCCTCACATAATGGAGGTGAATAAAGGCAGATTTTTTCGAAGTCTATTATTGGGTAACAACCATGGCTCCCTCCATAAATATAGTACAGTGAGTGAGTATTGGCATCCAGGCACAGGAAGTTTGTTAACCTGGTGACCCTTCCTATAGTAATGTAAATAAAAAATAAAAAAGCTAAAAAAAATAATGTATCCACTAAATTTAAGGACTTGTAGGCTGCATTATATACATTTTTTGTTTTTAGGTTTAGATAAGACTTAAGTATGCCGTGAGCAAAGTTCCTCCTTCTGATAAAAGGGTACCATTCATCTTTTTGTGAGTTTAATGTAAAGGACAATTGTTATGTTCTGTCTAGTCTCTCAAGTAAAATAAATGGATTATCATTAAAGGACTGGCCATTGAATCCCAATGGGTTTGTCTAATAATAGAAGATTTATTAGACTGACACACAATAGACAGGAGAAGAATCTGGAGCACTAGAAATCTGTGATCAGGGAGAGAACCACAAAGCAAACCGGAGTAAAGCAGTGCTGAGGAGAATCGCCACATGGGTGAACCTGCAAGGACTGCAATGCCTGCACACCCGTTAGATTGCCAGCCATGGCACATGTGACCACAGACTACTGATTGCCTGCATGAACATGAAAGGTTTCTGACAAACTGTTATGCCGCGTACACACGGTCGGACTTTTCGTCTACAAAAGTCCAACGGACGCTGACGGACTAAAGCTGGCTGGTAATCCGATCGTGTGTGGGCTTCTCCGGACTTTCAACTGACTTTTTTAGCCTCAAATCCGACGGACTTTAGATTTGAAACATGCTTCAAATCTTTACGTCGTAACTACGACGGACCCCGAAATCCGGTCGTCTGTGTGCTAGTCCGACGGACAAAAACCCATGCTAGGGCAGCTATTGGCTACTGGCTATGAACTTCCTTATTTTAGTCCGGTGTACGTCATCACGTACGAATCCACCGGACTTTTGTGTGGTCGTGTGTAGGCAAGTCCGTTCGTTAGAAAGTCTGCTGCAAGTCCGCCGAAAGTCCGCCGGAAGTCTGTCGGACAGGCTGTCGGACTTTTGTAGCTGAAAAGTCCGACCGTGTGTACGCGGCATTAGTGTTCTCCTCTTTATGCTACTGTAATGGGAAAACAATAGAAACTTCCCAGAATGCACAAAAGCCGCCAATTCTCTTATAACCTGTAATCTTATTACTTGTAGACACCACATTTTTCAACAAAGCGACCCTAGATGCTGTTCATTCAAATATAAAAAATAGGTATGAGCAAATTGGGCAAACTGCAAATTTGAATATCATAAATGTATTCCTGAAGATCTGTCAACTCTATAGGAAATTGTACAAATCTGGAATAATGATTGCCTGCATTGCACCATTAGTTGCAAATTAGATAGATAAACATACAGGTTTAGGGTGGTTCAAAACCAAGCAAACTGACAATTCTGATTCAGTTATTGCTATTAATGGTAGTGACGTATTGTAATATAAGAAGTCGTGAATGTTCAAGACTCGGGTTTAACCATAAAAAAATGACAGAAGGTAGTTGATTTGTTTTTTGTTTTTTTTTCTTTCTTGGAACTTTGCAACTTTTACTTTAAACTTGAAACAGTCGCTCACAGATTCCTCCTTACACATCTTTAGGTAATCCTGTCCCAGTTCGTACCTTTTAAATAGTGCATAGTCCTTTAAGTAAAGTCCATGAATCTGTCTTTGGTACCCACCAAGGGTTAGCCCCCAAAGTTAAAGCAGAGCTACATGTGGCTGCAGTCCTCCTTGCAATTCCCCATCCAAGGAACCAGCTAGGTTGCCTCTCCTTATATAGCCTGCCATAGGGGGCAGAGCCATGAACACCCAGGAACTGGTACTTTAACCCCTCCCTAACTTCTGGGCAGCCCACCCACTAACCATAATTGCTCAGTAAAAACAGTTCGGAAATGCAAGAAATTAAACTTGGTGAAAGAGATGCTCCCCAAGAAGCCACCTGCCTACATGCCTCTGTGCCTCTCCACAGTCATTATTTTAGTTACTAGACCATGCTACCTATAACTTTGGAAAGGTTGAGTCCCTGAGTGTGGGGTTGAATGAGGATTCAGATGTCTTTTGACCTAACTGTATGTTATGGGTAGGTGGATCAGCAGATGGTACAAAAACTAGTAATGTTTAAGGGACACACACATGTAGACACAGGTTATAAAAATATAACAATAACTACTGCAATACACATTTTTTTGAGAAAAACACTTTACTTCAAGGGGCAATACAATCAGAACAACACTTTACAAGAGGTACTACAGTTTGCAGAAGTAATTATTTTATGTACACATCTTTAAAATAGAGTTCTCCTTTGCAGTCAGTACAAAAGCAGTGGCAAATCTCTTCATTTGTTCCCAGCTCAGAAGGCCACCGTAATGGCCTTGAAAAAATTGACTATTGCGTATGGGTATTTACTCCAATAATTAGGGTGATTCTTGAGCAGAACAGGATGCCTTACTCATTCTCATGGGCCAGCGCATGACTACTGCCCTTCAAGCTTCAACATTACCCTTGCCTCGCCTTTTACTTTGGACCTTTCCAAAGTGAACATCCATCAGTAAAGACGACCTTTACCTGCACATATATGCAAGCAGAGATTCTCGATATGGAAGGTTCCTAAGAGTCATAAAATATTGTACATGGAAATCTGTATTCCCATCACAATGGGATCAGTCTGGTTGGATATGCTCAACCTACTGCCTATGATTGTACCAATATAGCAGTGCAGCAGTATGACATATACTGTCTCATAGACTACAATAGGTATATTACTCATGTACTGAATAGTGGGTGTACATGTCATTTAAAGAATAAATCATTTGAGGTTCTGGTTGTTCTTCACTGAAGGACTGCATCCACCAGGTGTAGAGCCAGCTTTGGGTTAACATGGAAAATGGTTTACATTTGACTGCGGTAAATGATAAAATCCTTTACTCCAAGGTTCTGCACAATTATAATTTGCTCCCATATCATTGAATACTCCCCAGTCTATTAAGTCTGTCTTTACCCTGAACTTAAGACATGTATGCATTTTTGAGTTTAACAAATGAACTGTCACTTGTTCCCAGTGTGCAATAAAGAAAACACAGAGTGTGAATCAGTAAAGAAGCAGCACGTTGAGAGATTAATTTAGCAATGAAACCGTATCCTTAGCCTTTGCAATTATTTATTTATAACTCTGTATTGTTTGTGCCCACAAAGTACAATTAGATGGACGGGAAAATTCTTCTTCAAAAAAAAGTTTTGAAATGTAATACTGGTAGATGGAGATTTCAGTTTCTTTCTTTGCAAAGCCAAGGAATACAAAATAAATAGAAGTACAAAAGTAACTGCTTTCAGAATTATAATTGCTGGTAAGATGGTAAATCAAGGAGACGAGCGTTGGCATGCTAAAAGAAAACTCAAAATTAAATTGGGTGGAATTTCAATATGGTGGATTGTAGGAGATTTGTGCATCTCTAGGTATCATCATAACTATTTTCCTATAACGTTTCCTATTGAGGTGCCACCTCTCCATATACTTTGCATACAAATATAGAAAAGTTTTCAGAAGAAAATAAAGGGAAGCATGTTTTACTAAAGGTTTTGTTATATAATTTCTGTGTTTTCCAGACTACTACATATGGAGCATTGGGAGCAGGCTGTGTAGATCCAGCCAGGAAGGCTATGATTAATTATTTTTCGAGGCTGCTAAGCACTAGCAATTAGCAGACATGTAAGGTATCTAATTTACCAAAGTTTTCAAGCATAAGCAATGTAAGAGATAGACTTGTGTCAGATATAGAGGGGACAAAAATACATTAGGAGCCCATGGCAGTGGATTGGCAGTTGTCAATGTAGTAGCTGTGGTGGACCTACTTAATTGTATCATGGAGAGATTGATGAGATGGATGAAAATTGTCAATTATCCATGAGCTGCAGGGATTGACAAAGACATTGCATTTCTGGCTAGATCCAACAGGTATTTTTTGTACTCTAAAAAAGTTCTAGAATGATGATTCTACTTGAGGCCCTGGATAATGTTTCAGATGGGTGAGCACCCAGGTATGTTAGTTTTGATGTGAACTTTCAAAATGTGTAAATCCATAGTATCCTTAACCACTTCAGCCCCAGAAGATTTGGCTGCTCAATGAACAGGCCATTTTTTGTGATACGGCACTACGTCACTTTAACTGACAATTGCGCGGTCGTACGATGCTGTGCCAGAACAAAATTGATGTCCTTTTTTTCTCACAAATAGAGCTTTCTTTTGGTGGTATTTGATCACCTCTGCGGTTTTTATTTTTTGCGCTATAAACAAAAGAGCGACAATTTTGAAAAAAACACAATGGGGGTTATTTACTAAAGGAAAATCCACTTTGCACTGCAAGTGCACTAGAAGGTGCACTGAAAGTGCACTTGGAAGTAAAGTCGCTGTAGATCCGAGGGGAACATGCAAGGAAAAGAAACAGCATTTTAACTTGCACATGATTGGAAGACAAAATCAGCAGAGCTTCCACTCATTTCAGATCTACCCCTTAGATTTAGAACGACTGCACTTTCAAGTGCACTTGCAGTGCAAAGTGGATTTGTCTTTCATAGAATTGTTTACTTTTTGCTATAATAAAAAGGGGTACTATTGAAGGTACTACCAAATGTCGGACTTTATAGGCCAAGAAACAATGGAGAAGAGAATATTATGAATAAATCATCACATTTATTGAAAAAATACAAAATATACATATAATAAATGGAACGAGTAAAAAAAATCATACATATGCAGTTATGCAATTTGTACAGTGAGCTCTTGTGCATCTACGCGTTTCGCCGTTAGGCTTCTTCAGGACATGACCAAGGTTCAAAGACGTAACAGATAAGAGAACAAAATCTCACTATATGAAATAAAATACATTGGCATTAAAATCAAAAATATTACACAAACATCGAACAGCATGTTAAAATGGCGTAAGTTGAGTCACTCAAAGGAAACAAAAAAATAAATAAAAAGGTACCTTGAGTTGGATTATATTGTTGTATATACCCACAGCCTGGAGTAGGCGATGGGTTTTCAAAATTAGAAGCTATAGAAAAACCACAAGTAATGGATCTCAGTAAAAATATCGCTGAAAAAATATATATGGTACAACACAGATGTATATATAAAGTGAGTACTTACTAATAAATAAATCAGGGGCAGAAGTAGCCTTGACTCCGAATATATATGAGGCCAGCAGGACAGAAATATACTATATATATATATATGAAAGAGAGAGAGAGAGAGAAGGCTACTTCTGCCCCTGTTCATAAAATTTAAGATTTATTTATTAGTAAGTACTTACTTTATATATACATCTGTGCTGTACCATATATTTTTTTTCAGCGATGTATTTACTGAAATCCATTACTTGTGGTTTTTCTATAGCTTCTAATTTTGAAAACCCATCGCCTACTCCAGGCTGTGGGTATATACAACAATATAATCCAACTCAAGGTACCTTTTTTTTTGTTTCCTTTGAGTGACTCAACTTACACCATTTTTTAACATGCTGTTCTATGTTTGTGTAATATTTTTGATTTTAATGCCAATGTATTTTATTTCAGATAGTGAGATTTTGTTCTTTCATCTGTTACATCTTTGAACCTTGGTCGTGTCCTGAAGAAGCCTAACGGCGAAACGCGCAGACGCACAAGGGCTCACTGTACAAATTGCATAAATGCATATCTATGATGTTTTTTACTCGTTCCATTTATTATAGGTATATTTTGTATTTTTTCAATAAATGTGATGAATTATTCATAATATTCCCTTCTCCATTGTTTCCTGGCCTATAAAGTCTGACATTTGGTAGTACCTTCAATGGTCCCCCCTTTTCTTCTCTCCCTATATTACGGACGTGGCTTTTGAGTGCCCTCTCCTTTATTTTTGCTATAATAAATATTCCACTATTTTTTTCAAAAAATATTTTTTCCTCAGTTTAGGCCGATATGTATTCTTCTACATGTTTTTGGTAAAAAAAAAATGCAAAAAAAGCGTATATTGATTGGTTAGTGCAAAAGTTATAGCATCTACAAAATAGGGGATAGATTTATGGCTCTGTGCAGAATCATTGCACAGAGTAGGTAAGTATAACATGTTTGTTATTAGAATAGAAAAAGGAACTGAATTTTAACAATCACTGTAAATGGATAATAAGATGGAGCTTGTACGTTGGGGCATTTTGAGAAAACCCAATGGGATCAACCATAGTTTGTTGTCTTCCTGACTGCAGACTGGTGAAAGATATATACAGTACATAAGGGAAGGAGCTAAGGTATGTGTTAAAATGAATACCATATATAAATACCATATATGGCCATTCAACAACATTATGCAGGCATGGTGTAGTGGCACCTGAACTTGACCTTGATCCCTTGGTCTAATACCAACAACTAAAGTACACTACAAGAGTATTTAGTTTTTCCCAATGTAGACCAACATGAGTGCCATATTTTCATTTTACTGTGAAAGAAGAACATTTGGAAAAATAAGACACGAGGCATTTGTTTCCTGACCACAACAAACTGTACGTTTTGTCAGTCTGATAAACTGGGACGCTGCAAGAATACATTTTCTCATTGGGGACCAATATGATAACAGAATGTTGTGCCTTTTGTATCTAGACTTTGTAAAATTTACTTCGTAAGGTTCACTTATTTGAGTGTAAGCACTTGCCCTGCTATTTGCTTTCACTGTGTTACACATCCAGCCCCTTTGCCTGAGAACCAGCAATGCCATAGTTCCCATTCCCAACTGTCCCTGATTTCGAGGGACTGTCCCTCATTTTGGTCTGATCTATATAGTTGTATATAAAATGGACTATTTATCTATCATAAATTGTTTTACAGTGCTAAACCTTTCGGCCAATTTCCAAATTGCTGCATTTGTTAATTCCAAAAGCCAATATAAAGGTATAGTAGTGGTAAAAAAGCACTTGTGGGTTTAGCCACTCATTTTTTTTTTTGTACAATTCTCCTTTAATTGGGGCATGACCTATGCCTACATACTTTTGCTAATAGGTGTCCCTCATTCCCATTGTATAAAGTTGGGAGGTATGAAAATGCCACTTGTGTTTTTTATATTTCCTTATATAGTGAGGTCAGGTAGATTCATATGTATATAGTCAAGGCCCACCTAGCTGGTTAAGTAATATTGTCATGGATGGAGTGCTAACCCTAGGTGTGTATGTATGTTATATATATATATATATATATATATATATATATATATATATATATATATATATATATATATATATATATATATATATATATATTGAAAAGAATGTAATATCAAATAATATAATATATATAATGTAATATAATATAAAAGAAACATACGCCCTTATACAAAAAAACAGTAGTGTGTATATATACAACAAAATTGTTACATAAAAACTGTCGATAGCTGACATGTTTCGCAGTTAATATACAAATCCGCTTCTTCAAGGCTTGTTTGTTTCTTAATTTGCTCAAAATCTAATGGCCATCTGAAGCGTCCGGATTAAGGGGAGACCGAGAAGGAGAAGTATAAACCATGTCGTAGGCAGATTCCACATAACATAGAGAATGCTCCTAAATGGAGAGCTATAGTAATCATTGCTTCAAATGAAAAAGGATATCTGTAAATAGTTCCTTATGAATAGTGGGATTCAGTTTCAACATATGCCCGATGGGTCCAACAACCTCAATTAATGGGTATGTTCTAATATACATTGCAGGCACTGGTATCATATGAAATACCCCATGTAAAAATTCAAGAGAAAAAGGGAGCCATAAAGAGCACTACTCCTGAATCAGGAACCACCCGGCGTAGAACAAATCGGGGTTTGCCGAGGATCCCACTCCCCAGCATGAAAAACGTTTTCAATAAACAATGTTTTACAATTTTGTATAATATCATATGTGTCTGAAGATGACCGTTTAATGCCCAAACCAAATTCTTTTCCTTCCCTTCCATTTTTATAGTTCTTAGTGTCTTTTTACATAGTCCCGTTGTGGTTTTATAGTCCAAGAAGTCTATTAATTAAAAAAAAAAAAAAAATATATATATATATATATATATATATATATATATATATATATATATATATATATATATATATTTACAGTATATGCCCGCCATTGTTTGAGTAATTAAACTGAGAAACAAGGATACATCCTATAGATTGGGTGAGACTGGTGATAAGTAGGTAAGCATTAAAATGTTCTATGTTTGTGTCAAGAGTGGGTGACAGTATGGAGAGCCCAAACCTACCAGAAGCAGATGGAGCTGCATTTTTTTATTGGCAAGTTGGAAATAATAGACCTGTTTGGAAGCACCTGGAATCTGATCTCACTCCAATTACTGTCAGATATAAATATGTGATGTATCAAGCAGAGGCCTTTAGCAACAAAGGTGCAAACAAGAGTCTGAGGAATGGGAGATGAGATGCAAGGTTTTTTGTGCTGTGCTGAGGATTGGGGGTCCCACGCAGGGACAACAGACCGCCAATTAAACTCCAATAAAGGACATGTCAATAAAGACATTCTCCCTGTCACTAAGTAGTGATAATAATCAGTAATTATACAAGGGAACACAACACAGGTTACTGCTGGAAATAGCAGGCATGCAGACAAAAGGAATATGGTAATAGCATGTTCTTGTGGCATTCTCCGCAGTACATCGTTATGAATGAGTAAATAACAGACACAGGTGTATAGTTTGAAAAGAAAGTAAGCGGACACAAAGTGACTGCGGTCTGCCAAACTATTATTACCGGAGCAGCCTAGCCTATGCAAGTAGCAGCAGGGGCCCATGTTATATGCACAGTATGAGAAAGCTTTTATTCATGCAATACAATATATATATTTTTATTTTAACGGAAAGTTTTTATTAGACAAATCAGCATTACAAAACACTTATTAATAGGAATACAACTAAAAAAACATGACAAATGTAGCAATAAATCTGTTCCTTGTAGGGGATATCCTCCCCAGTTGTATATCATTAAAACCTGAGTACATCAAGTCAAACCTTAGCAGTGAAAGACAGTCTTATCCATCATTAATATACAGCATCCCATACCCTCATATACAGCAATTAGATACTGAAGAATGGGGTATCGGGAACGGGTGGCGAGGGGGAACGGGAAGGAAGTGGAATAGGGAGAGGATAATCCAACCAGACATGTACCGTTTCAAAACATTGAAAAATTAACCACATGCATCTATCCAATCGGACCAGACTTTATCGAATTTCCCCAGGCATTGTCTGCTTTCATGAGTCTATATTGGGGCAAAACCAAATTAATTGAATGTCGCCATGAATCATAAGTAGGTGGTTCTGTTGACTTCCATCTTAAAAATATTTCCCTTCTGACATAGAACAGGGAGAAAGTTATGAATTGCTTAGTGTATCTATCCCCCTCTACCTCATGCAATACAATATTAATATTAATGATATGGCAGAGGTCCATACTATTAACATGGTATCCAAGGTCCCCTCTATTTATTTAGATAGCAGAAGGGTTCCACCCCATTCAGAAAGTCTTTGGCCCCTTTCACATGGGGTGGATTGTGTTCCGATTTGCAGGGGGTCAGCTCAAAGATCCCCTGCTGATTGGAGCAGAGCAGGTGAATGACACCTCAGTGTCTGCTTAGTTTTTGCAGAGCGGACACAGACAGAGCCTGCTCTGCTCTATTGGTGGCTGGGAGTAAACAGACTCTGATGTCCATTTACACTTGGCTTCCTCCGATCCGATCTGACAAAACAGAAGAGGATGGATCCCCTTCCGTTTTTTCTTAGCGGACCAGATCAAACCCAGAGGTGGTTGTAAACAGACGCCAGTCCATTTACACCCAACTGTCCATAGGTAAGCCTTCTGATCAGGTCTACCTGATCGACTGTCAGGCAGACCTGATCCATTCACCTGAGTGAAAGGGCATTAAATATCCAGTGAAACAAAGACACTGGCTTGAATGGGTCGTTGAACTACAAGAGATTTCTCAACTTAACAATCACTGTAAAGCAGCTATTCCCAACCGGGATTCCACTCTGCCCTACAGACAGTTTGTGTGTCAAATAGGACACTATCTGCATGGAGTTTGCATGTTCTCCTTCAGCTTGCATAGGTTTCCTTTGGGTACTCCCGTTTCCTTCCACGCTCCAAAGACCTTTTGGTAGGTCAATTGGCTCTACTCAAAAAGGGCCCTAGTATGTGTATACAAAACACAAAAGAAGAGAGCGCAAAGTAGCCTTAGTGAGTCATAGTGAGCCATATTAAAGCCTTAGTGTAACTCGGCTTTAATATGGTAAAATTAAAAACACTACAATGGTCAAACTCACATTGTGTGAAGATAGATACAGCATAAGGATTCCACTGTGGCCGCACTCCTATAACCACCTCAAGATTCCAGCAAGGGAAGGGGGAGCCGTGGACATTCAACCTTGCTACCCTTTGACTTGTCTAATTATCACCAGTAGCCAGCTGGAGGGCTATAGCAAACTGTTGATCAGCACACCTGCTAGTTTTTTCTTTTGTGTGTGTATTTTTTGCCTAGTATGTGTATGCATGTGAAATAGAGACCTTCATTATAAGTTCCTTTAGGGCAGGGACTGGTGTGAGTGTACAGTATATATGTAAAGCATACAATATACACTATATTACCAAAAGTATTGGGACACCTTCCTTTACACGCACATGAACTTTAATTGCATCCCAGTCTTCGTCCGTAGGGTTCAATGTTGAGTTGGTCCACCCTTTGCAGCTATAACAGCTTCAACTCTTCTGGGAAGGCTGTGTGCAAGGTTTAAAAGTGTGTCTACGGGAATGTTTGACCATTCTTCCAGAAGCGCATTTGTGAGGTCAGGCACTGATGTTGGACGAGAAGGCCTGGCTCAAAGTCTCCTTTCTAATTCATTTATGGCTTCACTGCAGCTCATCATACTAATGCCAAAGGCAACAGTGCCACCTATTGAGAGAAGGGAGGAACCACAGCTAAACCAAGCTAAGGCGAAACCCAAATGATCACAGACTGCAAATCAGCCAGGCTAATTATCACCTAGCATAGCTAAATATTACTAGTAACCCCTGTCTAAGGCAAGGGGCTACACTTGGTTTTACAGAGGGTTCCACAAGACCTGAAAATGATTACTAGGGTTTCTTTAAAGTAAAAATGTTGAGAAAGGCTGTTGTAAAGTCTAAATTGGGGGGAAAACATAAAATTTAAAAATAGTAATATTGGTGTACAGAAGGCCTCCAAAAATTTCCTTTTTCTTGCTTGCGTGATTGGCTCACTGGTTTTCCCAGATCTTTACTAGGATACAGTGGAAAAAATAATTATTTGATCGCCTGCAGATTTTATAAGTTTTCCCACTTATAAAGAAATGAAGGGTTTACAATTTTTTATCTTAGGTATATTTTAAATGATAGAGCCAGAATATCAACCAAAAATCCATAAAAAACACATGATACAAATGTTAGAAATTGAGTTGTATTCCAATGAATAAAATAAGTATTTGATCCCCTACCAACCAACAATAATTCTGGCTCCCACAGACTGGCTACAATATGTGCTTATGTGGTACACAGATTAGTTCTGTCAATTTTAAGAAAGTGCTTCTAACGACAATTCATTGTGTGTAAAAAGACACCACAAGGTTGTAGACCTGCACAAGGCTGTAAAGGGCTACACGACAAGAAGCTTGGTGAGAAGGAGAAAATTGTTGGAGCAATTATTTGCCAATGAACAAAACACAAAATAACAAGCAATCTCCATCGGTCTGGAGCTCCATGCAAGATTTTGCCTCATGTGGTAAGGATGATCATGAGAAAAGTGAGGAATAAGCTCAGAACTACACGGGATGAGCTTGTGAATGATATTAAGGCAGATGTGACCACAGTCACCATACAACTCATTGGTAACATAATACGCCGACATGGATTGAAATCCTGCACCCGCAAGGTCCCCCTTCTCAAGAAGGCACATGTACAGGCCTGTCTGAAGTTTGCTAATGAACATCTAAATGACTCAGAGAAGGATTGTGAGAAAGTGCTGTGGTCAGATGAGACCAAAATTGAGCTCTTTGGCATTAACTCGATGACCCTAGGAACACCATCGCTAAAGTCAAGCAAAGTCAAGAGGAAGAAACATTATGCTTTGGCTCTGCTAAAGGTAAAGGCCAACTTTGCTGCATTGAGGGGCCAATGGACGAGGCCATATAATTGTAAAATCTTGAATGAGAACCTTCTTTCCTCAGCCAGAACACTGAAGATGGGTCGTGGATGGGTCTTCCAGCGTGACAATGACTCAAAACATACTGCCAAGGCAACAGAAGAGTGGCTCAAGAAGAAACACAATAAAGTCATGGAGTGGCCTAGCTAGTCTATAGACCTCAATCCTATAGAAAATGTATGGAGGGAGCTGAAACTTCGAGTTGCCAAGCGACAGCCAAGAAACCTTAAGGATTTAGAGAAGATCTGTAAAGAATAGTGCACCAAAATCCCTCCTGAGATGTGTGCAAACTTGATAACCAACTACAAGAAACGTCTTACCTCTATGCTTGCCAACAAGGGTTTCTCCACCAAGTACTAAGTCATGTTTTGCTTGCGGATCAAAGACGTATTTTACTCACAGAACTGCTACGCAATTTATAATCTTTGTATCGTGTTTTTTCTTAATTTTTGGTTAATATTCTGTCTCCATCATTTAAAATGCACCTACGATAAAAATTCTAGACCCTTAATTTCTTTGTAAGTGGGCAAACTTACAAAATCTGCAGGGGATCAAATAATTATTTTCCCCACTGTATAAGTTAAATTTGAGCCCCCCACCCCCCCCCCCCGCAAAAGGAATTTCAGTTTTGCTGAGATGATCTCCAAGGATTAAGTACTTCTAAAAGAATACCAAC
This sequence comes from Aquarana catesbeiana, assembly GCF_042186555.1. Classification (NCBI taxonomy): domain Eukaryota; kingdom Metazoa; phylum Chordata; class Amphibia; order Anura; family Ranidae; genus Aquarana; species Aquarana catesbeiana. The sequence continues at coordinate 175,608,101 of NC_133336.1, forward strand.
ACTGCATTTTCACATCAGAACACTGAGATTTCACCAGGTGGTTACAATGAACACAGACCCTCCAATTCAGTCTACAAAGGATATATATATATATATATATATATATATATATATATATATATATATATATATATATATTATTTATTTATTTATTTATTTTTTAAATTAAAATAACAAACATTTTATACTTGCCTGCTCTGTGCAAGGGTTTTGGGATCCCTCACTGGCTACTGCCTTCACCAAGCATCCCCATAGCAAGCCCTGCCCCCACTCCCTCATTACTGGCTGTGATTGACAGCAGCAGGAGCCAATGGCTTCCACAGCTGTGTCTAAGCCAATGAGAGGGGAGAGAGCCTCTTCTGGATCGAGATCAGGCTCAGGTAAGTATAAGAGGGTGCTGCATGCAGAAGGTTTTTTACCTTTAAAGTGATAGTAAATTCTCTTTGAGAAAGTACAAAAAAAAGTGCCCCTCTGCAGGTCTAAATCGTAATATACTAGCATGCACTGAATGCTAGTACATTATAAGAGACTTGCCTACAAACTGAATCTTCCAGCCAGGGGCGTAACTAGAACCTTCAGGGCCCCGGTGCAAGAAACCATGATGGCCCCCCTGACCCCCACCCTTTCCAGCCGACCCCTGGCTTCCAATTTTGGGAGGGTGTCCATGGATATCCTCCCAGAACTCTGCCTCCCATATGGCTCCTGGGACATGCATCCAGCGCTATCACGACAGCCCTTTACCATGTGATTAGCTGATCACATTTAAACAGACTTGCTGGGTATCGGCAGCCCTTTCCTCCCACGCTGTGTCTATACAAGGAAAAGAGAGGCTTTAACTGCCAAGAATGTTAGTAAATTGTTTACACTGATAATCAGTGCTGCCTATCAGTGGCACCTATCAGTGCTCATCAATGCCCCTTATTGGTGTCCATCAACGCTGCCTATCAGTGCCGCCGATCAGTGCTACATTTCAGTGCCGCCTATCATTGCGCATCAATACTGCATATCAGTGCTGCATTTCAGTGCCTCCTATCAGTGCTCATCAATACTGTGTCTATCAGTGCCTATCAATTCATCCAATCAGTGCCACCTATCAGTGCCCATCAATGCTGCCTACCAGTACCCATCAGTGCCGCCTATCAGTGCTGCTTATCAGTGTTCAATGCCCATCAGTGCCGTCTATCAGTGGCACCTATCAGTGCTCATCAATACTGCCACAAATCAGTGCTCAATGCCTATCAGTGCCTATTAGTGCCGCCTATCAGTGCCACCTATCAGTGCCCATCAATGCCTCCTATCAGCACTCCCAATCAGTGCAGCTAATCAGTGTTCATTAATGCTGCCTCCCTCCTCAGCACAGCTCTGAGCGGAGAGCGTCTTTTGTATACAGCTCAGAGCCGATAATTCTCCCTTCTCCCAACTCTGTCCTCCCTCCCTCCTCTCTCGCACGGGATGAGAGAGGAGACAGCCGATCTGCTCCTTCTCCCCCCACCGCTCTCCCGTATGTGTACCGCGGGAGGTGCGAGCTTGTTTAACTTCACACTTGACTTCCCGCAAAGTACACACAGGAGAGGGGAAGGGGAGAAGGAGCAGATCAGCTGTAACATCCCGTGTGAGAGAGGGAGGGAGGGGGGAGCAGGAAGAATTGTCGGCTCTGAGCTGTTTGAGAGATAGGCTCTCCACTCAGAGCCCTGGGACTAGCAACCCCACTGGGGCCCCCGACAGTGGCAGAATGCCAGGGTCTGGTCTCAAGTGCGACTGCTGCGACCCTGGTAGTGCCGCCGCTGCCTCCAGTGCTGAGCTCTCATGGCTCCACCAATCCCGGGGTTTCAAATCTTAGGTCACTTGATTGGCCAGGATGCAGTGATGTCACTCCCATGCATGCGCCCAGGAGTCACTTCCCCACGGCATGCAGAGCATACCGCAAATGCGGTCTGAGCTGTAGATGCGCAGTTCAGATTACATTACCGCTGACAGGGAGGGGGGACATTTATATCCGAGACTTTTAGGGTCTCTTCTGTTATAAAAGCCCTGGCTGTCAGTGGATTTTGGCATGCAGAGTTTACTACCAATTTAATGCAGAGAATGCATTAAAGCATTTGTTACCCCAACACTTCATATTCCTGATATGTGCCTGCTGTTCCATGTATTTGTATGAGAAAGTACCCTGTTCTCTTTGTATTGCTTTCTTTATGTAATCCCTGGTGTTCCTGCTAGTCCCCCTGCTTCCCTATTAAAAACTGACCATACTAGGCAGGAGAACACAGCGCGGTCAGTTCTCTAGCTGTGCTGGGAACTCAGCCTGCTCTCCTCCAATGAACATACTTGTCCTGACATACAACATGCCCCCCCCCCCCGCACAGCCATTCACTGGGAAGCTCAGTGTGCTGCTGCTTCCCCACCCCTCCCCCCCCAGATCTTAAGCAGCTGAAAACAGAGGTAATGTGATCACTTATACAAAAGGGGGAAAAAGGGTTTTTATTTATTTTTTTTTTTTTATATCTATACAAAAATTATTTGCCTTTCATTTCTATTTATAACTGAATGGGTTGTTTTATAAGTTGATTGTTTACAATCACTTTTTAAGGTAAAATCCTTCTGCATTTAGAACCACTTTTAATTCCCAGCAATGTATGTTGATCACCCAGAGGGGGTGCTTTTTTCTGCAACAAAAGTGAAGTTACACTTTGAGGAAACAAAACATGTATATGCAGTTTTTATTTTTTGTCCATGTGTACACATAAGAATAAACTCTAAGCAGTTTGGGAAGGAACAAACTCATGTTGATCACAAATTCTCAGACACATTTGGCAATCTTCAAACAGGCCTTTTATTTACTTATTTTTATTCTTATTTTTTGTTTCGACTGAAGCAGTTCTGAACAAGGACAGTTCAACCTGCTTATCAGCAGTGCCATGGCCTACAGACCTCTGAGTAGCTTGTATGACTGCCAGATGTTTTGCTAGTGATTCTCAGAACAAATTGAATGAGCAGACACCGCAACCTTTTTTCTTTGCTCCTCCTGAGCTTTGTATCATTCCTCCAAATGGCGCCAACCCTTATTTTTGATGCGTTCTTGTGACATCCCTTTCTCTGCCCTGACCTCCAACGGTAGTGCCCAAGAGCAAAACAATCAAGAAGAAGGCTATAGGGATTGAACTTGCAAAAGAATTAAATGGCAACATAAGAGGGGAAAGTACATTACTTGTTCTGCACAAAAGCCAAAGCGTTTAGACATACAACCCTCCTGGAAAACACTAGTTGCACATAAGAATCAAAATGGAGCACTTTACAGGTCAGTGTATTAAGCTGTAATCCTTTGATATCATTTTCTGTACATCAACACAACCTCCTAGCTCTTTCATAGTAGGTAGTGCTAAAGCTAGTGAGATATCTTCTTGTATTAAAACATATACACTGATCAGCTATAATATTATGACCACCCACTTAATATTGAATAGGTCCCCCTTTTGCTGCCAAAACACCACTGACACATTGGGGCATGGTCTACAAAGTAGCATCAACATGATTAGCAGGACCCAAGGTTTCCCAGTAGAACATTACCCAAAACATCGCACTGCCTCTGCAAGCTTGCCTTCCTCCCATAGTGCATCCTGGTGCCATCTCTTCCCCAGGTAAGAGACACACCTCATATGCCCATTGTAGGTGTTTTTGACTGTGGACACAATGCACTTTGTGTTCTAACACCTTTCTATCAGAACCAGCATTAACTTTTTCAGCAATTTAAGCTACAGTAGATGTTCTATTGAATCAGACTACATGGACCTGCCTTCGCTCCCCACATGCATCAGTAAGCCATGACTGCCCAAGACCTTGCTGCCTGCTCACCAGTTTTCCTTCGCTGGACCACTTTTGGTAGGTTCTGATCACTGCAGACTGGGAACATCCCACAAGATCTGCAGTTTTGGAGTTTCTAAGACTCAGGTATCTAGCCATTACAATTTTACCCTTGTTAAATTCTTACACTTGCCTATTTTTCTACTTTCAACACATCGATTTCTGGGGCAAAATGCTCACTTGCTGCCTAAAGTATCCCACCTGCTTTCATGTGCCATCGTAACAAGATAATCAACATTATTGACTTTACCTAACAGTGGTCATAATGTTATGTCTGATCGGTGTACTTAAAGTAGAGCTCTACCCAAAAGAGGAAGCTCCACTTGTCTGCCTCCGCCCCCCTTCTGCTGCCACATTTTGACAGGTTCCCACACCCACTTCCTGGCTCAGTTCGTCACGGCAAGGTGAGTCAGAAGTTCGCCTCCCCCCTCCTTCCCCCCCGCAGTTGGCCCATTCACAAAGCGCAGTGTAGTTTACACATGTACAGTACCAGTAGGAAACTAGCTGTGAAGCCACAAGGCTCGGGCGAGGTCACCGCTGGATGCCTAGACAGGTAAGTGCGCTAATAGCAAAAAGTCAGCAGCTACGGTATTTGTAGCTGCTGACTTTTTTAATTTTGTTTTTTTGTTGGGGGGGGGGGGGGGGGGGGGGCAGAACTCCTGTTTACGAAACTGAGATTTCAAGGGTATGTGGATTGGAACAGCATAGTTCTTTTATATGTTCCTTTTTGGCCTGTTCTGTATACCATTGAAAACATTTCACTGTCCCGTTTGATAAGTGCAAAACATGCCTGTTGCTTCTGTCAGAAATCTTGTGAGTTGATGATGTTCTGTGCTTTCTGCCTGTGCTGCATTCTTATCAGTTTCATTATTCCCAGCCATCTCTTAAGACTCCCACGCACAGCTTGAATTTCAACCACTTCTTGCTGGATCAGCATGAATTTTGGGCCAGGAGTCCTCCTGTGCTTTCACTAGACAATTTTCCACCTGACTCTTTGAACAAAAGTTAATTTAACAACAGGGGCAACCTGGCACACATTTCAGCCAGTGTTGACTCCTGTTGTTTAATTGACTTTTGTCGAAGGAGCCGGGTAGAAAATTGATGGCCGAACAGTGACTGCATTCAATCAGCTGCAGCCACTTTTACCGTATTCTGCCTCTGGTGCTGGCACTTGTTCATAACATGTTGTGGAACTGTTAAGAGCATGGAGAAAAGCAGTTAAGTTATTAGCGGGCATGTAGGACCTCAGCAATCAATAAAGGTTAGTTGAATTTTTTCTTAAAGCACATATCTAGCCAGGTCATATTGCTCTCTCTTTTCCTTTTGGTGAGATTTCCCTACACTTCCTATGCCAGAAACACAGTAGCAAGTGAGCCAACATTTCCCCAAAGCGAGGGGAATCAATTACAGGTTATGATGTAGACACTTCAAACTAAAAACCCTGTCAATTTTATTTTTTGCTGTCTGTGTTCCATTGGGGAGATCTCCGTTTGCTTTCTTTCCCATAGACCAGCCTTTCTCAACCTTTTCAACACAGAGGCACACTTAAAATAATTTTCCATTCTCGGGGAACCCCTGCTAAAATTACTAGATCTACAACTCATGATACAGTAATGTAATGGTCAGTGGGAAGATGCTCCTTACACTTATGGACATTGGGAAGAATTACCAACTTACAGATAGCTTGAAAGATCATTGGTGTCAGTGGGAACTTATCTGAGAGGCAGAAATTGCTCATTGCTCAAGGAATGCCTAGCAGCCTCTGGAGAAACTCTAGGGTTTCATAGAACCCTGGTTTAGAAACCCTGCTGAGGACACAAGAGGAATTGAAAGGAAACCTCTACAAATTTAGAGAAATTCTCAGACAATTGTCACTGGAACAAGCATAATCATTGGAAGGTGATTCTTAAAACCTTGGGATATGGGCAAAAATGTAGACTTCCCATCGATTTCTGTCTTGGTGACAGTTGTCACCAGGCCAAAAAGGGAAGGTGCACAATAAATAGGCAATAAATCCCAACTCTAACACAAAAAAAGTTTTGAGCTATACATACAGTACATTTTATGGGTTGTGAGATTTTAAATTTACCTTTTTTAGCTTCGTAATTGACTGCTGTGAGCTTGTTTTTACATTTTTGTATTTGGCATTTGGGTTGTAAAAGTAGAAGCCATTCTAACTCCCATGTGGTTGATTTTTAACACTTTTTTGGTTTAAGCTCATTGACCCAGCTCCAGATAAAAGAGAAATAGGATAAAATTTGGAAAAAATACTGGTTACCACCTAGGATGCAGGGAAGGGGGTATCATTCTGCAGTATGGATTGGCACAGTTTACCTCTTTAAGAATGAGAGAATGCTGAGTGGTTAAGGATAGTCTAGTCCGTTCACAAATCATAAAGCAAATCTCCTGCAAAGATTCAGCCAAATAGAAATTAGAAAAAATATTTTCTTGAATTGATCATCATGACTGATGGTTATCTAATTACTACATAGGGCCCAGAGAGCAATGGGCTACTTGATGAGGGCACACATATACTGTCACATTGAGGCGCTTCAAACCTCCAGTGACCATCATAAAGTCAAGCAAGGATGAAAAGTAAGAAATGTGATAATTACTAAGGCCGCTTGAACATAGGGTAGTCCAGTTGCAGTGTATCTATTCCAGAATTTTAGTTCATCTGGGGACAGATGCAGCATCTAGCTCCACCGCAGGTAGTCTGTTAAAGTCTATGGCAGGCTGCAGCTGGATGGGGCTGAGCAATGTATGGAGTGGTGCCGGCACTCCTGGACTCTTGCCCCTGAATGCATAGGGCCCTTAATGCCGGTACCACTGGGTACAGCATTGCAGCCTGCCATAGACTTTATCACTCTACCTGCGGCGAGTCCGGATGTTGCACCAGTCTCTCTCCACCACACTAAAATGCCAGGAGGGACGCACTGCAGCTACATTTGGACAGCCCTGTATGGAAGGGGCCGTAAAAGGAAAACATGTCACACCCACACGCATTATATACACTTACGCATTTCAAATGTCACACCCACACACATTATCACACTTACGTATTTCACACTGCACATATTTGGTATTCATGCAGATTTTAGAAGCTATAGAATCATTCATTTGCATTTTTTGTACCTTTTTATTTTTGTTTAACACAATTATGTCAAGAAATGCTTGTTGTTTACACAGTTTTATTGTTTTATATTTTGAGTGAATGTTATATTACAGGAGTCAGTAACCTTTTTTATTCAGTGTCATTATTACAAGCATTGGACAGTGGGTGTGCCAGTGGACAATAGTGTTTCATAGGCTTAGCCTTAGTTAGTTTTTAATTGTTGTACTGCTACTAGCATGTTAAATTCCCTAATTATGATATAATGATTTTAACTTGCCATTAGCAGTACAACTATCCAAATATTGAGTAACTTGAACACACACAAAACATCTTCACATTGACATTTACTGTTTACTTGCAATTTCTGTGACTGTTTTGCATGGCATCAGACCTCAGTTCAGCCCCACTGCTTGCACCTTAAGGCACCAGATCAGCTCCTATGCATGTACCTTCAGACGGGCTCCAATACATGCACCTTCAGGCCTCAGATCAGCCCCAATGCATGTGTCTTCAGACCTCAGACCAGCCCCAATGCATGCACCTTCACATCTCAGACCAGCCCCAATGCATGCACCTTCACATCTCAGATCAGTCCCAATGCATACACATGTAGACCTCAGACCAGCCCCAATGCATGCACCTTCAGACCTCAGATCAGCTCCAATGTATGCACCTTCAGACCTCAGATCAGTCCCAATGCATGTACCTGTAGAGCTCAGACCAGCCCCAATGCATGCACCTTCACATCTCAGACCAGCCCCAATGCATGCACCTTCACATCTCAGACCAGCCCCAATGCATGCACCTATAGACCTCAGATCAGCCCCAATGCATGCACCTTCACATCTCAGATCAGCCTCAATGCATGCACATGTAGACCTCAGACCAGCCCCAATGCATGCACCTTCACATCTCAGATCAGGCCCAATGCATGTACCTTCACATCTCAGATCAGCCCCAGATTAGCTTCAATACACCTTTAGACCTCGTATGTGTTAACCTTTTATGTCTTATATCCACCCCAGTGCATGTACCTTTATATCTCAGAACTTCCCCAATGCATGCACCTTCACACCTCAGATCAGCCCTGAAACATGCACCTTCAAACCTCAGAACAGCACCAATGCATTCAAAAAATGCACAAAAGGTACCGCTGTAAGCATGCAGATGGGCTGCTTGTGTACAGTACGCTAACATCCTCAGCAACCAGGGGGCATTCAGTGATATAAGGAATGTGGTTGGGCCAGGCCTTATAATGTGGGATCCCTGTGAAAGCTTGAAAATACTATATTAGGCACTGCTACTACAGTGTTCACCACTAGCTTCCAGGTCTTGTGTTGAGCAGCTGCCCTGCTGCATTGTGAACATAGTCGGTTGCTTTCTCGGAATGGGCGCTATTCAAGGAACGCTTTTCATTGTTTCATTTGATTCAAAGTGTTCCCTAATTGGGTGAGGTGTAGAAGCAGGATGGTGAGTGTTCTCTGAATGGCGCACGTGCCGAGCAACCAACCTCTGTGTTCAGTGTATGGCCACCATTAAAAAATGTTCCAGGAAAAGTTTGTCTTTCTAACCATTAGTATGGCCTAATCGACATTCGTTTTTGACCGCAGTGGCACAAAAATTCAAAGAAGCCAGATGGAAAATTCTTCTCGGACAAATAACAGTGTATGTGGTTTTTCGTCAGTAATGTCCATTCATTCCAAAGTCAAAGCAAATTAAATCTGTCAAACTACATTCAAATGAAAATTTTTGTACGAACCTTCCTAAGACTTTTCCTAAGAGTTTTTATTTGAAATTCTATCCATCTTTGGCCAGCCTTATATCTTAGGTGGTCAGCCCGAAGGCACTAAAAACACGGCTCAGCCGCCTGACCACTGGCCACCCATGTAAAAGTGGTCTAAGTTTTGTGAAGTTTCTAAAACTCAGATTTTATTTGTCGTTTCATCTAGTTATTTTGTAGGTTTATTTGAAAATGTAATAAATCTGATTTTGTTCCTCTTTTCTTTCTGGATAAGTGTTGTAGTGGTCTCAGGCATCAGTTCTCCGAGTGCTAAAGGCTGTCTTTCATCATTCGTACCCACCTTTCCTGTAATTAGTCTCCAAGCAATGCTGTAGCCTTTTCAGCAGACACCATTCTCCAGTGCTGTGACATAGGAGAGCCCACAGCCAGATAGAAAGAGCCGGGTCACATTAGCATTCTCATTACGTATTCATCAGCCGGAATCACACAGTTAGACCAGATGTAGGAGGTTCCATTTGCAGTAACCCTTCTATTACCCCAAGAGAAGTTTATATGGAGGGAAAGGTCTTTAACTACGTAACCTCTACACTTTTTGATGGGGGAGGCAGGGATATTGACAGTAATCCTTTCATTAATGTCCAAAGATGGTTTAACTCTTTGCTAACTGGGGCAGACATTTTATTTTTTTGCACCTCGGATGGTTGAGTCAATCCATTTTTCAGAAGCTTTGACAAAAATCACTTTATAGACTTTAAAGCTAAACTCTAGGAAGATATAAAATATTCAGATTTATGCAGCTCTTTAATCATTCCTACACTATTAAAGCTGATGTCTAGGTATGGCAATTTTTAGAGCTTGGGCCAATATAAAGTATAAAATGTGCCATACCTGTGGGATTCCCATGGAAGCTGTAAATCACTGTTGTAGCAAACGACTATACCATTAGGAAGTAATGAAATTTCGACTGATAAATCGTTTGAATGCCATACTATGTGCAGATTTCATGTTCGATTTATATAGATTTTTTTGGGGGGTTATGGGAAGTAATGCTTAGTTCTCTCTCAGATGTCCATTACACACACACAGATTTTTGCTAGACAAGAAATACATTAACCTTTAAATTTTGGTTCCTTTGGCGACAATTTTCAGACCTTTTCCTTCAATTTTTTTTTTTTTTTTGGGGGGGTCATTAAAGTCTAAAACAGTTTTTTTTCAATCAACACTTAGTAATTGAATAAAAAGCAAACAAAAGTTTGAAATGAACAAATTACGAATTATTTTTAATACTAGTGTATTGCCACCACAAGGATTTTCAAACGAAATTCTACCCATCTATGGCCAGTTTTAAATACATCCAGAGCATTCTATTCAAATGCTACAGTGATGATGCTTTGAGTCATGGCTGCAGCAAATTTATTGCAGTATGTTGAGCTGACAGATGGTACCACCTATCAAACTTGGCCATTCAAGTCATTGGGCCCAGGCCTCAGCCATAAACCAAAGGCTTGACTTGTGATTGCGGTGCATTAGCCCCACTCTAAATTGTCATTTGCCAAAAAAAAACTGGCATTCAGGAGATGTCAATGATCCCCTCAAGAATGCCTATCAGCGGCTGCTTAGTTGAACTCTGTAAAGCAGTGGTTCTCAACTCCTGTCCTCAGGACCCACCAACAGGCCAGGTTTGCAAGATAACCAGAATACATCACAGGTGATATAATTTGCTGCTCAGTGATTGCAATATTCTGGTCTGCATCTCCCCAAGGCAATACTTAAAATCTGGCCTGTTAGTGGGTCCTGATGACAGGAGTTGAGAACCACTGCTGTAAAGGGATCCATGGCAGTGCATTGAATAGTGTGAACCTAGATGTAGTGTATATCAAGCCAAAAAAGCTGACAGTGTCCAGGCTTGGAAATCATTCCTAACTGTAGGTAACCCCATGATGTGTGGCTACATATGAACAACAGTGGTTGCTGTCACCCTGTCATTAGTTTATATAGGCTAAGCAGCAAGTACTATTCGTATGCACCTGTGATTCCAATCGTAAGAATCCACTGATTCTTGCTGCCAGAATCCAGTGGATACAGCTAAATGGCCATGTGAAGGAGGCCTAACAGAGCCCAAGATAGCAGTAAAAAAAAAGAGGGATATTGACCTTTCCCCACCCTATCGATAAATAAGAAACAAAAGTTTTGGGTTTGGGTTTATACACTTTTTAAAAGGAAAAATTGTGGTATTACAAATATTTTCCTTATTGTGGTCAGGATAAAAAGATAATCTTAAAAATTGTTCTTTTTTTTTTAGCCAATTAATTAGAAAATACTACAAATATATTATATATTTTTTTTAGCCAGCAGGTGGAACTCTAGACTCCTTTTTCACATGTTTATCTATACTTAGCTGCTTTGCAAATGTATTGAACACAATAGCTTAAATTTACACGAGTCAGGTAATAACTCAACCCCCTTCACTTTTCCTCCCTGCCTATTCTATTCAGATGGACAATATAGTGTTTCAATTAGAGAGAGAGAAATTGATGGAAAACAATTAGGCCTCCATACTTAAAATGTTTGTAAGCCTGAAAAAAAATAAAAAATTGATCATGTTCCCTTTAAAGCATGTTATTGTAATACGTGTACCGGGGCGGGCTCCCCAGGATACAGCGAAGTCACGAACGACGAAAACAACTCCGCCACCAGCTCTTGTCAAAACTGAATTTTACTTAAACATGGTAAAGAACCCAACCGCCAATTCTGGGAACATACAATAAATTTACAGACACGCAGCCAGAAGGCTGAGATCCTTGTGCTGCACAGCGCGGCGCCCTCCGTAGGATGCAGGAGAAAGACAAGTAATTTGCCTACTGGCGGGCACGACTAAACCGCCACACCTTACCTGTTAATACCCTAAGAACAACACAAGAATAACTGTATGGGTATGCGATGCGGACTAACCTGCGGTTCAGCACAACAGTTTACAAACTTACAAAGCTCTACCGTATTCCCCTCCTCCCTTAACTGGTGTTGTATCATGCGTCTGTGTATTCCTCCTGAGCACAATGCCTGTCTGCCTTGAGTTTGTAGAAAGTTCATCAGCTCTCCAATTTTGACGTGCCACTTTAGGTTATGGAGTCCCGGTAATAAACAGTAGCAACAATTTTGGCCTGACACAAACAGAGACCCTACTAACTACCTACAGGCCTGGTCTCAGTCCCTAGGCGCCAACAAAGTAATGGGGTGCGTGCACGATTCTCTCTCTCTCTGTCTCTCTCTCTCTCTTTTGTTAGCTGTGTCAGGAAAAACAGCGGCATCTTGTGGCCAAACAGCAGAATGACAGTTAAATATTTAATTTTAACCACTTGCCGCCCGCCATATAGCAGAATGACGGCGGAAAAGTGGTTTAAAAATCCTGACTGGACGTCATATGACGTCCGCAGGATATTGAGCCGCTGCGCGGCCCCGGGGGCGCGCATCGCGGCGACCGTTGTTGCGGTGTGTCAGTCTGACACTCCGCAGCACCAATCTAGGTAAAGAGTCTCTGGCGGAGACTCTTTACCACATGATCAGCCGTGTCCAATCACGGCTGATCACGGCTGTCAATAGGAAGAGCCGGTTATCGGCTTTTCCTCACTTGCGTCTGACAGACGCGAGTAGAGGAGAGCCGATCGGCTGCTCTCCTGACAGGGGGGTCTGTGCTGATTATTTATCAGCACAGCCCCCCCTTGGATCCTACCCAGGACCACCAGGGAAGCCGCCCAGGACCACTAGGGAAGCGATCCACACTGGACCACCAGGTATGCCCCTAGACCACCAGGGAAATGCCACTGTGTGCCCAGGCAGCTGCCAATCTGTGCCCAGGCAGCTGCCAGTCAGTGCCCACTTCAATGCCTACCAGTGCCAGTGCCACCAGGGATGCCCATCAGTGCCTCATATCAGTGCCACGTATCAGTGCCACCTATCAGCGCCACCCTATTAGTGCCCAGCAGTGCCACCTTTCATTGCCCATCAGTGTCACCTATCAGTGCCCATCAGTGCCAACCAGTGCCACCCAGTGCCACCCATCAGTGCCCATCGGTGCCTCCTATCAGTGCCCATCAGTGCTGCATATGAGTGCCACCCATCAGTGCCGCCTACCAGTGCCCATCAGTGCTGCATATCAGTGCCCATCGTCAGTGCCCGTCAGTGCCTGCTCATTGGTGCCACCTCATCGGTGCCACCATATCAGTGCCTGTCAGTGCCGCCTTATCAGTGCCCATCAGTGAAAGAGAAAACTTACTTATTTACAATTTTTTTTAACAGAAACAAAAGCAAAACTTTTATTTTTTTCAAAATTTTCGGTCTTTATTTATTTGTTTAGCAAAAAATAAAAACCGCAGAGGTGATCAAATACCACCAAAAGAAAGCTCTATTTGTGGGAACAAAATGATAACATTTTAGTTTGGGTGCAGTGTTGCATGACCGTGCAATTGTCATTCAAACTGTGACAGCACTGAAAGCTGAAAATTGGTCTGGGCAGGAAGGTGTCTAAGTGCCCTGTATTGAAGTGGTTAAACAAACAGTGTTCAGACAATGAGAGCTGCTTCCCATCTTACATGATACAGCACAGTGTTTGTACTGTGTAATCTGGCCCCTTGTATAATCTAAAATACCTGGCTGATCCTGCCTAGTTCTGCCCTCCCCCCTGTAAACTGACCACGTTTATCATGGCTGCTGATCCCCTGATACCGTTGTCATTTTACATGCCTCCGTCATCCGCTGTCTCTCCTCTGTCCTCTCCCCCCCGCCTGTCAGCTAGTGAAAGTACCGCTCTGCTCCCTGCCCCTTTCCTTCCTGCTGCTATCATAACTTTTTCATGATCATACAATCCCCTCTGTTAGATAACGTTATGTGCCCCACTGTATGTGCTTTATAAAAAATATGTACCTTATTTCAGAGTGCCGCTCAGTGCTTATGTGACTGCTCGCTGTGCTCCCCCTCTCCTTCTAGCTGAGGTCAGCAGGACGTTTTCAGACTGGGAGAGGAGAGCAGCAAGCAGTCATGTGAGCCCCGAGGGGCGCTCTGAAATAAGGTACAAAATTGGCATATTTTTTTATAAAGCGCATACAGTAGTATCATGACAAAGTGGCTTTACAACCGCTTTAAGCATACAGTATACATGTGCGAAGGGCCATGTTTGCCTGCAAGGGATGCATAGTTGTTCCGTGCATTTGCATTTGCGTTGAGGTAGCCCCATTCTTGTCAATTGGGACAAGTTCATCCGTGCCCAGGGCAAGATGCCAAACTGCTCCATCGACTTTTTATGACGCATCTGCTCAAAACCAAAAAATATTTAAAGACTTGTTCACACTGGAGTGGAGTTTTTCAACACAGGTCACCACAAGGGTATTTAGAAAAGAACTGTTTTCTGTGTGCCCTGTTCACACCACAATGCAGCCATGTGGTGTGCAAAAATGCAGCCTTCCTCTATGGCTCATTTACTTGCATAACTGTGGTGACTTGGCTCCTTCAAATCCCATATTGGTTAGTTCATATACAAATCACATGGCACATAGCATAGGAATGTGTCCCTCCTTCACAACATGAAAACACTTTGCCCAGGGCAAAGGCCCTTTCTGCCCCCCCCATCCCCTTCTTGTCCCAACCTTGGGTAGGTAACACACCTTTCATATATGTATTTCACCTGTGTATTTAACTGTTTGTCTGGGGTTTTGATCTAATGGATATATTGTATGTTTTATTACGTTGTACACTACATAGCCAGGACCTCTTGATAGATCACTCTTCTGTCTTATGTCACAGGCAACACCCTGACACCTTCAAGGCCGTACAGCCCATCAAGGACCAATTTAATAAAAATATACAATGTATAAATAAATTAATTTTTGGATGTCGTAGAGTCGCTCGTTAATGGTTTGCAGAAATATTTCTCTGTAGGTCATTGAACAGCTGTTGCATTTTACAGCTCTTAATGGCACTTTCTGAACTTGTGGCTATGAGCCAGTTCCTTTTCTACAAATGAACTTTCTGAAATTATATAAATGTTAGGCTAATCAGTTTTTGTAACAGAGAATCAATGTAAACTCCACTTTCCATCTCGGTTTTATAATCTTGGAATGGGCTGTTTCAAGCTATTAAACATGAGTCTGTGTTATAACAATTTCATCCATCCAACTCTCAGGAGCTTTTAGTAAAAAAAACAGAGAAAGGAAAATGCAAACAAAATGAAGTTGTTGCCCATAGTGGACAATCAGATTACTGATTTATTGTTTAATGTTTTTTATCAACATACGTTCTTTCCTACTTCGTCTATTTGCCTTTTCTGTAATGAAAAAACAAAACAAAAAAACAATCTATTTTAAAGCATGCCTTTAACTTTTAGCATGGGCTGTATCAGAAAATAATTTTAATATGATAACCAAGACAAATTATACAATAAAACAAGTACTTTATATTATATAGAGTATATAATAGTGTTAGCCGTGTAAAAAAAAAAATATATATATATATAACAGACCAAATAGTGAATTTTTTTTTTTTTTTTTATTACTTTAGAATATTGAGTAATCTTTGAAAAAAAACAAATTAGTCTTGTTTGCCCAAAAAGCAAGATATCTATGACTTCTATGTCCTAAATCATGAGTTGCAAAATGTAATTATAAATAGTGTATTGCAAAACTATTAGGAGCATGGCTGAAATGTAAAATTGCTGTGGTGACTAGGGATGGGCCGAATGGACCCCTGTTCGGGTCGCACCAGAACTTTCGAACACCAAGAAAGCTGGGACCCGAATAACGAACCCCATTACAGTCAAGGGGACCCAAACGTTAACAATCAAAAGTGCCCATTTTGAAGGCTTATATGGAAGTAATTGTGCATACAATGGTTATAGGGGTCCGGGTCCTGCCCTGGGGGACATGTATCAATAAAAAAAAGTTTGTGGAAAACGTCATTTTTAAATGAGCAGTGATTTTTTTTTATTTTCAAAGTGAAAGCATAAACATGAAAAATTCCTTCCAATATAGTGCCTGGGGGGTCCCCTTCGTCTACCTCTAAAGTGGAAGATCTGTACCATGTCTAGAATCTGCTGCAGCAATAATTGCATTTATAAAGCCAAAAAAAATGATTTTCCCTGCAAGCTGCCTTTATTTTGCTCAGCAACAGCTGGGGAGCCAGTGTGTATGATGAGGCCACAATGTAGTGCACTGGGAACACGATTAGAGATTTTTTGGATACATTCTGGTGTCACTTTGACTTTGGATAGAAGTAATGGGTGCGTAAAAATTGGTCTTAGGGTGTCGGTGGTGCCTTCCCACTGAAACCCTACAGAGGTACTCTTGTTGAAAGCAAGAGTTGGCCTTGCTGTAAAAAATTGCAATGATTTGAACTTGTCAAACAGGTGCTGAAAAACTGGTCTTTGGGTGTACCAAAAACATTCTTCCAGATGAAACGATTGAACACCCTCAAAGCTAGGCAGCCTCAAAGTCCTGCAGAGATTCCACATCCCAAAAAGACTTAATCAGTGACATCGGCATCAGGGGCTTCATAGCTGGTAATCCAGGACTGATTAATTTTTATAAAGTCAAACGGTCCAGGGAGTCTGTGGACAGACGTGTTCTATGATCAGTAACGAAACCTCCTGCAGCACTGAATGCCCATTCTGAAAGCACGCTGGATGCAGGGCAGCCCAACAACTCAATAGCACTGGGCAAGTTCTGGCCAGTGGTCTATTCTCATGACCCAGTAAGTCAGTGGATCATCAGCTGGAAAGCTCTCCATCTCTGTTTTGGCCCCGAGGTAATTGTCCACCATGTGATGCAGACACTGCCAATGGGATGTGGAAGCTGACAGCCCTGGGTGGCGAGGACTAAAAAAATTCCAAAATGCCTCACTTAGGCAGACGCCTTCTCCAAAGCTCCTCCTCTTGACCGACAAAAGACTCAAAACTAAGTTTTCCACAACACTGTAACCTACTGGAGTTAAGAAAAACGTTCAATAAAATCCTCTTTAACGTGTCCTCAAGAGATTTTATCCTCTGCACTCTGTGGGGATGGGATTATTTCTGAGTACATCCTTCCTGAGGACTGGTGCCCAGAACTGCACAGCATACTCTAGGTGCGGCCGGACCAGAGTCTTGTAGAGTGGGAGAATTGTCGTTTTATCTCTGGAATTGATCCCCCTTTTAATGCATGCCAATATTCTGTTTGCTTTGTTAGCAGCAGCTTGGCATTGCATGGCATTGCTGAGCCTATCATCTACTAGGACCCCCAGGTCCTTTTCCATCCTAGATTCCCCCAGAGGTTCTCCCCCCAGTGTATAGATTGCATTCATATTTTTGCCACCCAACTGCATTATTTTACATTTTTCTACATTGAACCTCATTTGCAATGTAGATGCCCACCCCATTAATTTGTTCAGATCTTTTTGCAAAGTTTCCACATCCTGCAGAGAAGTTATTGCCCTGCTTAGCTTAGTATCATCTGCAAATGCCCTGTATGCCCCCTATTCTTGGGTCTTTTCGCAGGCTTTGAAGAATGAGGTTGCCCATGTGCCTCAAAGTTGCCAAGTCTTGAGAAGCAGACTCCTCTGGGTCACTCAGGATGACAGCATCTGAAACGTCCCCCTCCCAGCCACGTACTACTCCCAAGGGTCCTGCGGTTTGAAAGCCATCGCTTACAGATTGACGCATGTCTTCCTCTTCTTCAAAGCCTGTGAAAGTGCCAGAATCCTCATCCTCCTCCCCTCTCTCCTCCGGTGTGTTCTGTGACATAGGAATGATGGTGTCTGGATAAAGTGGGCTTTGAGAGGAAAGGAAGTCCTCCTCTTCCTCCTGTTGCTCTGCCTCCAGTTCCCTGTCCATAATGCCACACAGAGTCTGCTCCAGCAGGAACACAACCATAGTTGCCAACATTGTAAAAAAAAAATGTGGGACACTTTTGTGGCTGTTGGCGGAGCCGCCCAATAATTAGGGGGCGGGGCATTCGTCTGTAGGCGTGTCTTAGCAAAAATATACAAGTGCAGCGCGCCACGGCAGAAAATGGGCGTGGTTTACGTGACATGGTGGGTGTGGCTTAAATGGGCGTGGCTCAAGAGGATGTGGTTAGAGTCTGAGATGAATGAGGGATGGAGAGGGAGAGAGGGGGAGAGGGGGAGAGGGATTAGAGGGTGAGAGGGAAATGACGGGACAGCAGCCCCAGATCCTATACAACAATAAAAGTATGTGTATTCTAGAAAGTTTAACAATCAGCAGATAAAGATACTCCAAACACCTGGTGTTAGCACTTCAACCATCCCGGCACCATGGTTGTTATGGTGTCAGGATGACTGAAGTGCATTATTTTTATTATTACATTGTAATATAAAATGAAATCATTCAACTCACCATAATGCAGAATCAGTGGGATCCCTGAGCGTGTCACTAGCCACGTCGCCTGCCACCAGCCGTCCGTCCTTGCGTCAGATGTCCCAGCAGAGTCTGTCCTTGCATCAGGTGCCCCCAGCGGAGCCCCCCCTTACACCAGGAGTCCCTGGCGGAGCCCCCCCTCACACCAGGAGTCCCTGGCGGAGCCCCCCCTCACACCAGGAGTTCCCGGCAGAGCCCCCCCTCACACCAGGAGTCCCCGGCGGAGCCCCCCCTCACATCAGGTGTCCCCAGTGGAGCCCCCTCACATCAGGTGTCACCAGTGGACCCCCCCTCACATCAGGTGTCCCCAGTGCCCCCCCCTCACATCAGGTGTCCCCAGTGCCCCCCCTCACATCAGGAGTCCCACAGCGGTGCGCGCCCCCCCACCTCAGAGATGTCCTAGTAGTGTGTCCGCAGCATCATGGCTAGAATCCCCGCCCCTTTCCATATCAGACTGGCAGCGGGGCGGGGGGTAGGCGGGGCAAGGCGGAGCGGGGCGGAGGGTGGGCGGCGACATAGAAGCTCCGTCTAGCCCCCCCTAGCCGTCTTCCTGAACTTCAATAAAATGTCGGATTGTCTCCGCCGGCCGCCGACCTCTAGCCGCGAACCGGATTTTTCGGGACATTTCCCGGGACACCACAAATTCGGGAATGGAGTCCAAGTCCCAGGAATGTCCCGGGAAATCCGGGACAGTTGGCAACTATGCACAACAGGGATTGTGTCACTGATGCATGCACTGTCACTGTTCACCATCCTTGTGGCCTCCTCAAATGGTGACAATACAGTGCATGCATTCTTAACCACTTCAGCCCCGGAAGGATTTACCCCCTTCCTGACCAGAGCACTTTTTGTGATTTGGCACTGCATCGCTTTAACTGACAATTGTGCGGTCGTGCGACGTTGCACCCAAACAAAATTGACGTCCTTTTTTGCCCACAAATAGAGCTTTCTTTTGGTGGTATTTGATCACCTCTGTGGTTTTTATTTTTTGCGCTATAAACAAAAAAATAGCGACAATTTTGTAAAAAAAGCAATATTTTTTTACTTTTTGCTATAATAAATACGTATCCCCCAAAAATATATAAAAAAACACATTTTTTCCTCAGTTTAGGCCGATATGTGTTGTTCTACATATTTTTGGTTAAAAAAAAGCGCAATAAGCATATATTGATTGGTTTGCGCAAAAGTTATAGTGTCTATAAAAAAGGGGATTGTTTTATGGCCTTTTTTTATAGTTATTTTTTTTTATTAGCAATGGCGGCGATCTGCGATTTTTTTTTTTTTTTTTTTATCATGACTGCGGCATTATGGCGGACACATCGGACACTTTTGACACATTTTTTGGACCGTTGTCATTTATACAGCGATCAGCATTATAAAAATGCACTGATTACTGTGTAAATGACACTGGCAGGAAAGGGGTTAAACACTAGGGGGTGATCAAGGGGTTAAGTGTGTCCTAGGGAGTGATTCTAACTGTGGGGGGATGGGCTACTACTCACATGACAGCGATCACTGCTCCCGATGACAGGGAGCAGTGATCTCTGTCATGTCACAAGGCAGAACGGGGAAATGCCCTGTTTACAAAGTCTTCTCCCCGTTCTTCCACTCCGTGACACGATCGTGGGCACCCGGCAGACATAGAGTCCACGGTTCCCGCGGTCACAGAGCACGGCTCGGGCGCGCGCCCACAATGCCGCTTCTTCAAGGGGATGTACCTGTACACCCATTTGCCTAGCCGTGCCATTGTGCCGATGTATTTCGTCTTGAGCTGGTCGGCATGTGGTTAATGATCAGCCATTGGCTGAAAAAAAGCCAAGGTGGCCTGAGCCTGTCATCATGCCGTACTGGCACAGGTACTCATTGATGGCCCTCTTCTGCTTCATGTATAGCCGCTGCAGCATTCCAAAGTTGAGTTCCACCTGGTGGGCATGTCACAAATCAGGCGGTTTATGGGCAAGTGGAATTCCCGCTGAATTTCAGCCAACTGAGCACTGGCTGTGTATGACCACCTGAAATGGCTACAGACTCTTCTGACCTGCTTTAGGACATCTTGCAACCCTGGGTACGTACTTAGGAAAAGCTGCACCACCAAATTGAGGACATGTGCCAGGCATTGCACATGTGTCAACGTTCCCTGTCTAAGGGCGGACAGGAGATTAGAGCCATTATCGGACACCACCATTCCTGGCTCCAGCTGGCATGGTGTAAACCACCTCTGGGCCTGTCCCTGCAGAGCTGCAAGAATCTCTGCCCTGTCGCCTAAACACACCAGCTGAAGCACTGCATGGCACCTTTTAGTCGGACTCTGGAAATAGCCCTTAGGGGGTACCTGATGTTTATAGGACAATTCTGTTGGCAGGAGGAGGAGGAGGAGGTAGAGCTCACAGGTCTGGCATCATCACCACCAGCTGTATGGAGATGTGGGGGCACCACAAGCTGCAGCACGGAGCCCTGTCCTGCATCCTTTCGAGTTGCAAGCAGAGTTACCCAGTGTGCTGTGAATTAAATATATCGTCCCTGCCCATGCTTGCTGGACCACATGTCAGCAGTAAGGTCGATTTTACTGCTGACTGCCTTGCCCAACGATGCCAGAATATTCCCCTCCACGTGATGGTAGAGAGATAGAACAGCCTTACGTGAAAAGTACTAGTGACTGGGAACCTGCCATTGTGGTACAGCACATTGTTTGAATTCACGGAAGGGGGCAGAATCCACCAGGCAGAAGTTGGAGAGCCAACAGCTCTGACAAGCTTGCATTCAGACGCTAGCCATGTGGGTGGCAGGGACTGTATTTTTTCCGCTGCAGCAGATGGGGCAGAGAAATTTGACGGCTACAGTCTACAACTGGTGGTGTGCTGCTGGCAGATGAGCCTGCTAGGACCTGGGACACCCTGTGCTATACCATCATCCCTGTCAGCGGAGGCTGCTGAAAGGTAATGACTCAGTATCGCAGGGGCAGACTGAAGTGGGTAAGGAGGAGAGACAGATTTGTGCCCCTTTTTGTGTGGCTTTTAGGTGATCTTGCCAACGGGCTGAGTAGTTTGACGTTAAATGTCTTGCTAAGCATGTGGTACCCAAATGGTTGATGTTTTTGTCATGTTTGATTTGCCTGAGACACAGTTTGCAGATAGCAACAGTGCGATCTGCTGCAGATGTGCTGAAAAAGGCCCAGACAGCTGAGCTTTGGGGAGTGGGCCGGGAGATAACAGCTGCAGAATGTGATGGAATAGGGTGGTTGCTCTCTACTCTTTCTTGATGTCAGCCTCCTTGGGGTTGTGCCGCCTCACCTTCAGTTTCCTCCTCTGCTCTATCTGGCACCCAAGTCGCATCAGTGACATCATCCATCATTTTCCATCATCCTCATTACCACTGGAGACAACTTGGCAATAAGCTGCAGCTTGGGGACCATGAATGCCAATTTGTCTACCAGTTTCCCCCCTCTCTCTAGTCTCGTGTTCCTGTCAACCTCACCCTCAGAACCAACATCTGAATCCAGTAATAGCTGGGCATCATCAAGGAGGAAGTGGCTGACGCTGTGGTCAAATAACTCAGCTGACTCCTCAATGGCTGATGTTGAGGCTATAGCAGGAATAGATGTGGACAAGGAGGCAGGTTTATCCACTCTGGCAACTGAGGGGACTGCACACTTGTCTCTGTTTGCGTGACAGAGGATGAGGAAGGTTTAGTAAGCCAGTCCACCACCTCCTCTGCATGCTGTGGCTGGATAGCACGGAAAAACCCACTAAACATAGGAAATTATGCCCTACCTGAGGATTGACCACCACGTCCACCTTTGCCTGTGGACACATTTGCTGGCCCCCTTACAGTGCCAAGGGAACGTCTGCCTCTCCTTGTTGTCCTTCCAGACATTATTGGGAGGGAGGGGGCTTATAAGCAAATGTAAATAAGAAGTTGAAATCTGTACGTTGATGCACTTTAATCAATGTAAAAAGGTGTTCGGTGCACTTTAATTTGAATATTCACACTACACAGACACACTCCACAGATACACTATAATATACTGCAATATAATGCACCAAACGTACAGTTACGCACAAAACGATATGGCGTTAAACTGGCAGTAACGCACACAAAACTATATGGTGTTAAACTGGCAGTAACGCACAGAACTATGTGGCGTTAAACTGGCAGCAACGCACCCGGAAGTAAATGGCATTAAACTGGCAGTAACGCACACAGAAGTAAAGGTACTTCTGTGTGCATTTCAGCAGACAAGAGAGACTGCATTTCAGCAGACAAGAATCCCCTACAACAACAGCCTTCAGGGGGGTACTCCAGCCATAGTTTGGTAGAGAGGAAACCACTGCAACAATGACCAGTGGCCGAACCCCTGTGAGCCTCAGAATGTGTGTTAGAAACCCCGTTATAGGGTAACTCCGTGTGCACTTAGGAAAATACTGTTATATTATTGGGGGGGGAAAAAAAAAGTAAAAAATAATAGAAATAAAAAAGAGCGCCTGCTTTAAGCACTTTTTGAGAGCAATGCACTCTTAAAATCCACCAAAACCATCCTAATTTCATCTTCCCTGTTGACCCTAATTTTGGACAAATGGAGGACTTTTTAGGAAATGACCTGATTTTTCCCTCAAACTTTGCTCATCCCTTTTGAAAGTACAACTAAGAGCAAACCCCCCCCCCCCCCCCTTTTTTTTTTTTTTTTTTTTTTTTTTTTTTTAAGTTTTGGATAAAGTGGAGATGGATTTGAACACCTATTAGGTTTTTATTGCTACCTCTGTCCCTGTTATGGAGATTCATCCTCTTTATTTGTACTGTTTACCATTATGACCAAAAGTGGAAGTAAAAGAAAACCCTAATTTTGGGTTGTTCCCAGAAAAGTAATAGAGGGGAAATCATCCAATGGGGACATTAGTTCTGGTGACCTGGGAGGTCCCCAAGGAATTCCCTTGATTTGCAGGGATTTTATCCCACTTCCTATTTTGACTATGGGACAGGAAGTCAAGGTAAATCTCGCCCTAATGGGACGCAGATGGCAAAAAAAAGGGACAGTAATGAATTACTCTAAACAGAAAGAGAAAAAAAAGTTTTTCCTATAGTTCTAATTTAAGGACTTGTTACCCAGTTTAAGTGTGATCTCCACGGTGGGCGGTCACATTACTCCTCACTCCTTGTCTGCATGTCTTAGCATGCCATCACGGTGGAGTACTTGTTGGATTGCTCTCCATGCCCTCCATTCCATCTTGTTCTGTTTGCACTGTGGGGCCCTTCGAATCCCATACCCACAGTTCCCAGGTCAGATATTTCCAGACAACTACCATTAGGTCATCATGAGCATGTTCTGTCTTGCAGATTTACAATTGTGTGTGCATCAACCCCTGAAGAAGTGATGCTATGTCACAAAATGCGTCAGGTTATATAGATGCAAGTTCACACCTATTATGGATTGATCTTTGAAACCCTGTACCTGGATATGGAATTAATATGTATATATTGACCAGTCTGCTTGACTCTATGGAAATTTTGTCACTGTTGATCTGTTGGAAATTGTATTTACCAATAAATCTTTACTTATTGATTTTATTGAGTGTGTTGAAACTCATCTAAAGTCCCACAGGCAATTTATGTTTCTTTTGTGTATAGTATGTGGATGGAGGCATCTCACTGGGCATATCCAATTATACTTCGTTAGTCACTGTTGTTTGAGGGTGAAAATGACATCACCTTCCCTGTTGGAGCTTTCAAAGGATTTGGACTTGGTGCTTCAACAAAGAAATGGAGTGATAGGTGAAATGTTGGAAATGTGTGTGTATAAGGAGATCGAGGAAATTGATAGGGAAGTTTTTCTGCACAAGTACTTTGCCGTTGCTGAAAATTATTTGGACTATTTCGTTCTATTATATTTGTAGCTGATATTCCATGTGGTGAGAGGGTTTGCATGTCTATAAGGGGATTAAACTGGAAAACTAGTATCTTGCAAAGAAATTAAATCCCAGTAATTTTGTAAAAGTTAATTTAAAATGTGTATTTATACAAGACACTTGTCAATTTGTTTTATGGTTTGCAGACTTCAGTGAATGTAGGTAGAGATGAATGAAACTGTCCTAATTGAAAAGTTTACTTCTTTTAAATTTCTTCCTTCATAAGAGACGAGGAAGATTAAAGATTTGTTTGAAAAAAACAACATTCAAAGAATATATCAGAACACATTTCAACTGGTATACGAGGTATAAACATACGGATTTCACTAATCGGAGCATTTGAAGGTTTATTAAAGGCTTCTTAAAACTTTGTTGCATAGTTGAATAAGACTCTTTCTAAAGAAGTGTTTTTGATACCTGGTCTCAAGTCCAAATAGTTCTGATGTTTTTTAGGAGGTGAGATCATATGTTCAGAGTCTCCGTTTCATAAACTGTTGGTGAAGGCTTATGCCGCGTACACACGAGCGGACTTTCTATCCTACTTGGTCCGGCACACTTTCCGACGGACTTTGTCCGCCAGGTGCGCCGGACTTTAAAACGAACGGACTTGCCCACACACGCCGGGATTTTCCGGCGGGCTAAGTCCGCCCGTCTTTCCGACGGACTTTCGCCGGAGTTCCGGCGGACTTTCAGAATGAACGGACTTGCCCACACACGGACAAGTCCGTTCATTTTGAACGTGACTCAGGTGCGACGGGACTAGAGAAGGATGTCAATCTTGCCGCTTTTATCGGCGAGATTGACACCTTGCTAGCCCCGTCGCGGGGCATACCAGGCCCTTAGGTCTGGTATGGATTATAAAGGGGAACCCCGCTACGCCGAAAAAACGGCGTGGGGTCCCCCTAAAATCCATACCAGACCCCGATCCGAGCACGCAGCCTGGCCGGTCAGGAAAGGGGGTGGGGACGAGCGAGCGCCCCCCCCCCTCCTGAACCGTACCAGGCCGCATGCCCTCAACATGGGGGGTGGGTGCTTTGGGGGAGGGGGGCGCCCTGCGCCCCCCCCCCAAAGCACCTTGTCCCCATGTTGATGAGGACAAGGGCCTCTTCCCGACAACCCTGGCCGTTGGTTGTCGGGGTCTGCGGGCGGGGGCTTATCGGAATCTGGGAGCCCCCTTTAATAAGGGGGCCCCCAGATCCCGGCCCCCCACCCTATGTAAATGAGTATGGGGTACATGGTACCCCTACCCATTTACCTAGGAAAAAAGTGTAAGTAATAAAACACACTACACAGGTTTTTAAAATATTTTATTAAACAGCTCCGGGGGGGGATCTTCCTCCGGCTTCGGGGGTCTTCTTCCGGCTTCGGGGGTCCCTCCGCTTCATCTTCTCCCGGCGTCCGGTTGGTTCTTCTCCGCTCTCCGGCCTCTTCTCCCGGTGTCGCAGGTCTTCGGCCGGCCCCTCCGCTCTCTTCATGTAGCTCTATTGCGAGCGGAGGTCCGGACTTCTGGGCTTCTGGGCTTCTTGGCTTCTTGGCTTCTCTTCTCTTCTCTTCTCTTCCCCCAGATGTTGACACGACGCTCTCTCCGGCTGGACTAGTCTCTGAGGGCTGCGTTGTGACTTATATAGGCGGAGACCCCGCCCCCATATGATGTCACAGTCCCTGGGCATGCTGGGACTGTGACGTTTTAGGGGGCGTGGTCGACCACCGGGAGAAGAGGCCGGAGAGCGGAGAAGAACCAACCGGACGCCGGGAGAAGATGAAGCGGAGGGACCCCCGAAGCCGGAAGAAGACCCCCGAAGCCGGAGGAAGATCCCCCCCCGGAGCTGTTTAATAAAATATTTTAAAAACCTGTGTAGTGTGTTTTATTACTTACACTTTTTTCCTAGGTAAATGGGTAGGGGTACCATGTACCCCATACTCATTTACATAGGGTGGGGGGCCGGGATCTGGGGGCCCCCTTATTAAAGGGGGCTCCCAGATTCCGATAAGCCCCCGCCCGCAGACCCCGACAACCAACGGCCAGGGTTGTCGGGAAGAGGCCCTTGTCCTCATCAACATGGGGACAAGGTGCTTTGGGGGGGGGGCGCAGGGCGCCCCCCTCCCCCAAAGCACCCACCCCCCATGTTGAGGGCATGCGGCCTGGTACGGTTCAGGAGGGGGGGGGCGCTCGCTCGTCCCCACCCCCTTTCCTGACCGGCCAGGCTGCGTGCTCGGATCGGGGTCTGGTATGGATTTTAGGGGGACCCCACGCCGTTTTTTCGGCGTAGCGGGGTTCCCCTTTATAATCCATACCAGACCTAAGGGCCTGGTATGCCCCGCGCTCGCCGCAATAGGAAGATTTGTTTTTCCTATTGCAGCGAGCGCGAGATGCAATACCATCCCCTCGTGTCGTATTTGGTCCGTCGGACCAGCCTACACACGAGCGGGCTTTCCGTCGGACCAGCACACACACGAGCGGACTTTCCGCCCGAAACTGAGTCCGACGGAAAGATTTCAAACATGTTTAAAATCTAGGTCCGGCGGGCTTTTGGGAAGAAGTCCGCCGGAAAAGTCCGCCGCCGCCCACACACGGGCGGATTGTCCGGCACACTCTGGTCCGCCGGACCAAGTATGCCGGAAAGTCCGACCGTGTGTACGCGGCATTAAGGACAGTTAATTGTAATAGATTTTAGAAGGTTGCCAGCATGTGTGTCATGGTCAGGGGTTAGGCTAGGAGACCAGTTGAGTGACTCAGGATAAGTATACAAGCAGGACACCCTGGCAGATGACATGGGGTCACCAGAGATCCGGGGTCTAGGCACTTACCTGTATTCACCAGAGCTCCTGATGGCAAAGATTGGTTTTGCTGCAGTTAGTACCAGGTTGCGATCCTCAGGATTGCCCCACCAATAGGTGAGAAAGCTGGGATCCAATAGCAGATATGGTAGGTAAAGAAAGCAGAAATAACAAGCCAAAGGTTGGTTACAAGTGCTTGCAGTTTGGGATCAAGCGTAACTATAGACTAGGAACAAGCCAAAGGTCAATAACATGCAGTGGTGAAGATACAGATGGTAGTAGAAGCGACAAGAGTGAGATATTGGCTGGTGAAAGCACAATATTCTGGAAAATAGGAAGTGCAAAGGCATGGCTTAAATAGGAATTCATGGGAGGAGCAAAGAGTTTGAGGTTCTCCGAAGAAAAAGTTTAAAAAAAGTTGTCCAGCATCTCAGGTGGCTTAGCAAGAAGAGGGTGCAGATCTGGGTCCTGACAATGTGTCAGAAACCTCTCACTGAGGTCCAGGCTCTTAAATACCTGGTTTTCAAATGAGCCCCCTGACGGTAGGTGTGGGCTTGAGAGCAACACCCAAGCTGTGCTCCTAGGATTGCCTTCCTGGACACAGCTAAGAACATAGGCGTGCACGGCCTATTGCATTAGGGTGTGCATCCCAAAGCTCAAACACACATACGTGTGTGTGTGTATGTATGTGTATATGTGTGTGTGTGTGTGTGTGTGTGTGTGTGTATGTATATGTATATATATATGTGTGTGTGTGTGTGTGTGTGTGTGTGTGTGTGTGTGTGTGTATATATATATATATATATATATATATATATATATATATACACACACACACACACACACACACACACACACACACACACACATTATATTGTCAAAAGTATTGGGACATCTGCCTTTACACGCACATAAACTTTAATGGTATCCCAGTCTTAGTCTGTAGGGTTCAATATTGAGTTGGTCCACCCTTTGCAGCTATAAAAACTTCAACTCTTCTGGGAAGGCTGTCCACAAGGTTTAGGAGTGTGTCTATGGGAATGTTTGACCATTCTTCACAAAGCAAATTTGTGAGGTTGGACACTGATGTTGGATGGGAAGGCCTGGCTCGCAGTCTCCACTCAAATTCATCCCAAAGGTGTTCTATTGGGTTGAGGTCAGGGCTCTATGCAAGCCAGTCAAGTTCCTCCACCCCAAACTCGCTCATCCATGTCTTTATGGACCATGCTTTGCGCACTGGTCCAAATCATTTGGTGGAGGGGGAATAATGGTGTGGGATTGTTTTTCAGGGGTTTGGCTTGGCCTATTAGTTCCAGTGAAGGGAACTCTTAAGGCGTCAGCATAACAAGACATTTTGGACAATTTCATACTCCCAACTTTGTGGGAACAGTTTGGGGACAGCTCCTTCCTGTTCCAACATGACTGCGCACCAGTGCACAAAGCAAGGTACATAAAGACATGGACTTAGCAGGGGTGGTGGAAAATTAACTTCAAGTGCAATAATTCACATTATAATAGTAACTAAAACATATAAAATTAAATGTAACAATCTAAAAAAAATTAATTCCAAAGTGCTATAATGATGTACACTTCCCAACTAAAAAGTTATTGCATTTGAAGTTAGTTTGTATTGCAATTATCTGTAGAAGGGTTTCCACCAACCCTGCTAAGTTTCATTTGTTATGTCTTGTTTTCAGTTTGATGTGTATTATATGTGACATTACAT
Organism: Aquarana catesbeiana; assembly: GCF_042186555.1. Lineage (NCBI taxonomy): Eukaryota > Metazoa > Chordata > Amphibia > Anura > Ranidae > Aquarana > Aquarana catesbeiana. Next base: position 175,636,616 of record NC_133336.1, read on the forward strand.
ATCACAGAGACTGGTATTGTGGTAATATTGAAGTCTATTGAGAATTACATACATTAGAGGGTTCCACCATTATTAAATTATTGATTAGTAAGTTAGCGCTGCACTTTTTTTTTTTGTGGTGTGGGAACACATAACAGTGCTTAGCAGCAAGCCTTTTACTGGCACATTTTTATTTTACCTCTAGTAGTTTATTGTAAATAGTAGTGTGGTGATTGCCTATTATACTAAAGATTGGCTTCCCGACCAGCTCACGCAGATATACTGCAGCAGAATGGCTCTCCTGGTACGTCCTACCCTTTTTCAGCCATCAGAGGGCACTTGCGGCGGGGGACCCAAACGCGCGTGGCCGGCGGGCAAGATCGCTGCCAGCCATGCTCGATTGCATGCACGAGCACCAGCACGAGCATTTGTGTGTGTAAATACACAAATCCCTGTGCTGTCAGAGGAGAGGAGCCATATCGTTTGTCCCTACTGAGTAGGAAAAACAATATGGCTCCTCTCCTAGTAAGTCCCATCCCCACACAGTTAGAACACAGTGAGGGAACACACAGTTAACCCCTTGATCGCCCCCTAGTGTTAACCTCTTCCCTGCCAGTGACATTTACACAGTAATCAGTGCATTTTTATAGCACTGATCGCTGTATAATTGTCAATGGTTCCAGAAAAGTGTCAAAAGTGTCCGATCTGTCAGTCGCAGTACCGCTAAAAATCACTTATCACTGCCATTACTAGTAAAAAAATAAATAATAAAAATGCCATAAAAATGACAATCTATCCCATAGTTTGTAGATGCTATAACTTTTGCACAAACCAATTAATATACGCTTATTGTGATTTTTTTTTTTTACCAAAAATATGTAGAAGAATACATATTGGCCTAAACTGATGAAGAAATGTGTTTTTTTTTTTTTAAATGGGGGGGGGGGATATTTATTATAGCAAAAAGTAAAAAATATTGTTTTTTTTTTTCAAAATTGTCGCTCTTTTTTTTGTTTATAGCGCAAAAAATAGAAACCGCAGAGGTGATCAAATACCACCAAAAGAAAGCTCTATTTGTGGGAAAGAAAAGGACGCAAATTTCGTTTGGGTACAGCGTAACACGACCGCGCAATTGTTAGATAAATTGACGCAGTGCCAAATTGTAAAAAGTGCTTTGGTCAGGAAGGGGGTAAAGTCTTCTGGAGGTGAAGTGGTTAATAAACATTGATGGATTTCAGTTGTGCCTCACCATGGACAATGTGCCTGGCTGCGAAGTTCATCTCCCCATCCCTGCACTGATGGGCACTGATAGGTGGCACTGAATGGCAGCAATGATGGGCACTAATAGCTGCCCTCGATTGACACTGAAGGTGGCAATGATTGGCAGCACTGATGGGCAGCACTGATAGGCAGTACAGACTGTTAGCACTGATTGGCACTAATTGACAGCACTGATGGGCACTGATAGGTGGCACTGTTGGGCAGCAATGATTGCCACTGATTGGCAGCAATGGTGGGCACTGATAGGCGGCACTGATTGGCAGCATTAATGGGCACTGATGGGCACTAATAGGCTGCACTGATTGGCAGCGTTGATGGGCACTAATTGGTAGCACAGATGGGCACTGATAGGTGGCACTGACTGACAGCACTGGCGGGCACGGATTGTCAGCACTGATAGGCGGCACTAATGGGCTCTGATTAGCAGCACTTATTGGCACTTATTTGCACTGATAGACAGCATCGGTTGGCACTGATTGGCAGCATTGATTTGTACTGATAGGCAGAACTGGTTGGCACTGAATGGCAGCACTGATTGACACTGATAGGCAGCATTGATTGGCACTGATTGGCAGCACTGATTGCCACTGATAGGCAGCATTGGTTGGCACTGATTGGCAGCATTGATTGGTACTGATAGTCAGAACTGATTGGCACTGAATGGCAGCACTGATTGACACTGATATGCAGCATTGATTGGAACTGATTGGCAGCACTGATTGCCACTGATAGGCAGCATTGGTTGGCACTGATAGGCAGCACTGATTGACAGCATTGATTAGCACTGATTGGCAGCATTAATTGGCACTGATTGGCAGCATTGATTGGCACTGATTGGCAGCATTGATTGGCACTGATAGGCAGCATTGATTGGCACGTATTGGCATGGCAATATTGGATGGCACTGATTGGCAGCATTGGTTGGCACTGATAGGCAGCACTAATGAGCAGCATTGGTTGGCATTTGTTAGCACTGATTGGCAGCATTGATTGGCACTGGCAGGGGAGAGGGGGAGTTTCACATGCAGCAGACTTGCCAGAGCCGCTCTGTGTGTGAAACTGTCAGCTAATGTAAGTACTAGCAGGGAGAGAGATCAGCTGTCACAACTCAGCCACAGTGTCGGGGATGGGCAGGACCAAGCAGCTATCAACACCAGCCAATGATTGGGCAGCTTAAGAAAGGGGGCGGAGCCACATACATGTAGTGCACTGCCCAGACCCAATCTCATTGGCTGGTATTTGATAGCTGTTCGGTCCCGCCCACCCCCGACATCACCGCTGAATTTTGACAGTGGGTCTCTCTCTCTCTCTCTCTCTCTCTCTCTCTCTCTCTCTCTCTCTGCAAGCAGTTATATTATCGGACAGTTCACACACTCAGCGGCTCTGGCAAACCCCCCGATCTTAAAATATAAATTAGTGCAGCGCTAAAATCTTTAGGCAAAAAATATATTAATTAGGTGAAAACGAACTAAACCAGAAAACTAAAGCAGACAAATATGAAATGTGCTATTGTTGTGAAAATTAAATCACCTAGTGATATAAAAATACATCAGATATACATAATTGATATGCACATAAACAAAATGACAGTGATGATCCTCAGATGTGATTCAATACACTCCACAGTTGCAATATTCAGAGTGGCATATATTGTAAGTCTGTTGATCATAAGTGAAATGTAATAACATGCGTGATGAATTTCAAAATAAGTCCCAATACACTTGCAAAAGGAAAAGAAAAAATGGCCAGTGAATTATACGATCAACACTGTGATGAGAAGAAGAGTCCCTTATCCAATGAAGCGGAACACCCAAGGTGAGTAAGTTGTCTCCTTACCAGCTAAAAAGACCAATATGTTGGTCTCACCAAGCCCAGGGAATTGGGTCTCCCAAAAACCTTAAAGATACTTCAGGGTTGTTGCATCTGTATCACCAGAGAGAATAAAGGGGACCAAGGACTGCTCCGTCTGTGGTTGGCGGTATCACTCCGGTCAGTGTGTATTATGCCCCTCTTACCAAGCTGACAGGAGTGATACCGCCAACCACAGACGGAGCAGTCCTTGGTCTCCTTTATTCTCTCTGGTGATACAGATGCAACAACCCTGAAGTATCTTTAAAGTGGTGTTCCAGACGAAATTATACTTTTTAAATAAAAATACCTCTATAATACACAAGCTTAATGTATTCTAGTAAAGTTAGTCTGTAAACCAAGGTTTGTTTTGTTAGTTTATAGCAGTAGTTTGTTATTTTATAAACTTACAGCAGGCCGTGGCCATCTTAAGTGTGGGCAACTGAAGTCAGACTGTATTTCTTCCTGGATCTTATCCTTGCAGATCTCACACATGCTCAGTGCATGTCAGGGGAAGTTGTTGCCCCTTCCCAGGAGGCATTGCAAACAGGAAATGATGCGATGGGCCACGGCCAGGGAGGAGGAAGTGAAAAATGAATACAGCAGATATACAGTAGGTGCTGATAAAAAAAATAGAAAAATATCCAATTTGTTTACAGTGCACAGTTTAGTGAGGGATGCTGAAGAGTTGTAAAAGTGGGTGGAACTCCACTTTAAGGTTTTTGGGAGACCCAATTCCCTGGGCTTGGTGAGACCAACATATTGATCTTTTTAGCTGGTAAGGAGACAACTTACTCACCTTGGATGTTCCGCTTCATTGGATAAGGGACTCTTCTTCTCATCACAGTGTTGATCGTATAATTCACTGGCCATTTTTTCTTTTCCTTTTGCAAGTGTATTGGGACTTATTTTGAAATTCATTACGCATGTTATTACATTTCACTTATGATCAACAGACTTACAATATATGCCACTCTGAATATTGCAACTGTGGAGTGTATTGAATCATCTGAGGATCATCACTGTCATTTTGTTTATGTGCATATCAGTTATGTATATCTGATGTATTTTTATATCACTAGGTGATTTAATTTTCACAACAATAGCATATTTCAAATTTGTCTGCTTTAGTTTTCTGCTTTAGTTTGTTTTCACCTAATTAATATATTTTTTGCTTAAAGATTTTAGCGCTGCACTAATTTATATTTTATGATTTTGGGTTTTGTGTTGTGGACTCTTGGTGCGGGCTGCTTATACTTTGTTGATTTTTTGATTTATTTAAAATTTTGTTTCAGTAGTTAATTAAGTTCAATTTTAGCGCAGCGTTTGGCCATCTGGCCTTTTTTTCCTAAACCCCATGATCTGCTGTCTGTGAAACCGTTTCACAGGCAGCGGGGGATCCACACTCTCTTGGTTGCAACATTTCGGGAGACAGCACGGGTGATTAGGATGTGCCCAGGCATACCGGGCACACCCCGTGCACACGCCTATGGCTAAGAATCAGACCACACTAGGAAAAGTAACAAAGCATTATGCAAAGTCATTGTTGTGTCAAGACCCCTTTCACACTGAGCTGCCCCGGGCGTCAGCGGTAAAGCTGTGCTATTTTTACCGTCACTTTACCGTCGTTTTAGTGAAGCTATTCGGCCGCTAGCGGGCCGGTTTTAACCTCCGCTAGCAGCCGAAAAGGGGATAAATCTGCCGGCAAAATGGCACTGCAGCGGCGATTTGTCCACGGTATAGCAGTGCTGCCCCATTGTTTTCAATGGACAGGGGTGCTTTAGGAGCGGTGAATTCACCACTCCTAATGTGCTCCAAAGAAGCTGCTGGCAGGACTTTTTCTGACACCCTGCCAGTGCACCGCTCCAGTGTGAAAGCCCTCGAGAAAATGAAGTTCGGTGCTTCCGAGCATGCGTTGAATTGTTTCCGAGCATGTGTGGGAATTTTGCGCGTCAGAATTACAACAGACGATCGCATTTTCGGATAGGAACTTTTCCCGACCGAAAAATTGAGAGCATGCTCTCAATCTTTTGCTGGCTGGAATTCGGCCAGCAAAAGTCCAATGGAGCATACACACGGTCGCATTTTCCAACGAAAAACTCTCATCGGTCTTTTGCAGGCCGAAATTTCGATCGTGTGTATGCGGCATAAATGTCCGTTTTCTCTGCTGCCTTGTTTCTCTGCATGAATCACTTCAAGTTTTTCTGACCCTAATGCCGTGTACACACGATCGGAAATTCCGCCAGCAAAAGACCGACGAGAGCTTTTGGTTGGAAAATGCGACCGTGTGTATGCTCCATCGGACTTTTGCTGGCGGAATTTCCGATCGTGTGTACGCAGCATTAGGGTCAGAAAAACTTGAAGTGATTCATGCAGAGAAACAAGGCATTCGCCAGCAAAAGATTGAGAGCAGCTTCTCAATTTTTTGGTCGGAAAAAGTTTCTGTCCGAAAATGCGATCGTCTGTACAAATTCTGACGCGCAAAATTCCTACGCATGCTCGGAAACAATTCGATGCATGCTCGGAAGCATTGAACTTCATTTACTCGGCTCGTAGTGTTGTACATCACCGCGTTCTTGACAGTCGAAAGTTCAGAGAACTTTTGTGTGACCGTGTGTATGCAAGGCAAGCTTGAGCGGAATTCCGTCGGAAAAACCATCCAAGTTTTTTCCGACGGAAAATCCGCTCGTGTGTACGCGGCATAAGAGAAAAAAGGTGAGAGGGGAGGGGTCTCCAGCACACAGCCTGTGATTGACAGCCTGAACTCTGTGTGAAGGGGGGTGTGTCCCTTTTTTTTCCAAAATTATTTATTTTCAACAATGGAGAGACCCCCACGGGTCAACATGTTACAGGTTAATACTTAGAACAATATACCATCCATTTAATGATACAGATAATATTATTGGTAGTATCGTTTCGAACTGAATAACATTTGTAACTGCATGATACAACATGGTAAGCACAAGCAATATAGTATGTTTGAGGGTTGTCTCATGTGTCCCCAGTAAGTTCCCTGGTAACTGTACAGCTAGTCAAGTATGTGCTGGAACTAGAAAGGTCACTTTCCTGGGGGGAGTTGCTGGTGACTTGGTTTCATAAAAAAGTGTGGTGTCGATGGCCAGTGTTTGTCCGACCCCTTCATTTCCTTTATGAGGAACGGTAGAAAGTTGTAAAAGATGATAAGGTTGCGAATGCGAGAGGAATTAGAAAAAAGAAGAAGGTGAACAAAAGTTAGAAGAAAGAGGGGAGTAGTAAAAAGGGAGGGGGGGGGGGAAGGTGTAGGGTAAAGACCCACAAACATGGAGTATCATGAGAGTGATGGTGTTAAGTGCTTATATTGTTCTATAATGCCGCTGTCCCATTACTGGAGGGGAGAAAACAGAGTATAAGATCTTCTGTTACAGAGTCCCATTTGGCTCCCTCAGTGCTAGTCCCTCAGCCGAGTATATGAAAATAATCCACGGTTGCCATGTCTTAGAAAAAGTTTCTTGTCTATTCTGCGCTATGAGAATGAGGTCTTCCATATGTCTAATTTCTTCAGGGGGTGTGTCCCTTTAATCCAATCATGTCTCCTCATTGAACTCTGCAGTGTGTAATTTCAGTTCTCCATTCCCTGTTTTCTGATAGCTCAGATATGGTTTATAAATTCTGGACTTTGAATGGATGTAGAGAAGAGAAGGCTGCAGACAGACAGGTACAACTTATACAGGAAACTTTGTTTCATCTCTGTGTATCACCTCAGGCCAGTCATTTCACTGGTCATATGTAAGGGTTTAAAACCACTTTAATTCTTAATGAGAGTCCGATAGAAAGTCCCTGGACCTCTCTAGTGATGTATAGTATTATAGTTTAATTTTGAAACATTTTCTGATTCTGAAATTAAATTGAAAATACGCAACAAAAGGGGGGAAATGGTGTGGGGCCCCAGGAATAATCAAGCCAGGCCCTTACCCAGGCATGCAACTTAGGTGGCTAGGAAAGGAAGAAGATTGAGCTTGAGACTCCCAATTCCTGTACTAGACCAGGCCACACACTTTTCAACATTGGGTGGGGGTACATTGCAAGGAGGTGGCAAAACCCTCGAAAATCACCTATTTTTTTTTTTTTTTATTTTTTTTTTTCTATTTTTATTTATTTTTTTCCCAATATTGGCGGTCAAAAGCCTCTTTTGCACCTCCTGTGCCTCAAGAAATAGATGTAAGTAAAATGGAGGTACTTGTTATAAGGTGGGTTTCCAGATCCCACAATAAATGCCACATATCCATTTCCTTAAAGAATTAAAAGTAAAGAAACACACACTTTGAATAAAGTTCATAAATTAAAGTAAAACACAGACACATAAAAAAATATATTTTATTAATGTCCCCCCAGAAGTAACCGGTCTCCAATGAGAAAATCAATCTTGAATCACGACATCCAGGGATGTAATCAATTGTAAATCACGATGACCCATCACCTGCCAATGTTTACACACCACATTTCCGTCACTAAATGACAGATCCCTGGCTGCAGTAGTATAAAATTGACAGCCAGGAATCCAGAGTTCCAACGTTTACCAAATTGAGTCAGTGATGTCAATTGGGATGTTGTCATCTTGTCAGGTGTGCCCCTGGTATAGACTACAAGTGTCTACACTGGCACTCATTACATATACATGGCCCATCGTTATCAATATTAGAAAGTAGGCCATGAGCAATGATGATCAGCCAATGCTGGAAGGAGTGCATATAGATGGAAAGTGGCTGAAAGAGTCCAGAGAAGATCATTACCACTCATATGAAAACATTTTTTTAATTTTTTTTTTTTATTTAAAACTGCATTTCAGGGAAAAAACTAGCATTTGTTTGATACACAGGGAATCGGCAAACTAAATGTCTGGTCAAATTTTAGATCTACTTTAGGTCAGTGGCGGCTGGTGCTTAAAATTTTTTGGGGGCGCAAACAAACTGAAAAATTCTGAAACAAAACTGAAACAGCCTTACTGTGCCCATCAATTGCAGCCACTGTGCCCATCAATTGCAGCCACTGTGCCCATCAAATCCCGTCACTGTGCCCATCAAGTGCCGTTACTGTGCCCATCAAATGCCGTCACTGTGCTGATCAAATGCCGCCACTGTGCCGATCAAATGCCGCCACTGTGCCATCAATTGCAGCTACTGTGTCATCAAATGTGGCCACTGTGCCATCAAATGCAGCCACTGTGCCCATCAATTGCAGCCACTGTGCCCCACTGTGCCCATCAAATGCTGCCACTGTGCCATTAAATGCAGTCACTGTGCCCATCAATTGCAGCCACTGTGCCCATCAATTGAAGCCACTGTGCCCATCAATTGCAGCCACTGTGCCATCAAATGCAGCCACTGTGCCCATCAAATGCCACCACTGTGCCCATCAATTGCAGCCACTGTGCCATCAAATGCTGTCCCTGTGCCCATCAAATGCTGTCCCTGTGCCCATCAAATGCAGCCACTGTGCCCATCAATTGCAGCCACTGTGACCATCAAATGCAGCCACTGTGCCCCACTGTGCCATCATCAAATGCTGTCACTGTGCCCATCAAATGCCGCCACTATGCCCATCAAACGCTGTCACTGTGCCCATCAAACGCTGTCACTGTGCCCATAAATTGCAGCCACTGTGCCCATCAATTGCAGCCACTGTGCCCATCAAATGCTGTCACTGTGCCCATCAATTGCAGCCACTGTGCCCATCAAATGCAGCCACTGTGCCATTAAATGCAGCCACTGTGCCATTAAATGCAGCCACTGTGCCCATCAATTGCAGCCACTGTGCCCATCAATTGCAGCCACTGTGCCCATCAATTGCAGCCACTGTGGCATCAAATGCAGTCACTGTGCCCATCAAACGCCGCCACTGTGCCATCAATTGCAGCCACTGTGCCATCAAATGCAGCCACTGTGCCCATCAAATGCAGCCACTGTGCCCATCAAATGCTGTCACTGTGCCCATCAAATGCTGTCACTGTGCCCATCAAATGCAGCCACTGTGCCCATCAAATGCTGCCACTTTGCCATCAAATGCTGTCCCTGTGCCCATCAAATGCTGTCCCTGTGCCCATCAAATGTTGTCCCTGTGCCCATCAAATGCTGTCCCTGTGCCCATCAAATGCAGCCACTGTGCCCATCAAATGGAGCCACTGTGCCCATCAAATGCAGCCACTGTGCCCATCAATAGTAGCCACTGTGCCCATCAAATGCAGCCACTGTGCCCCACTGTGCCATCAAATGCAGCCACTGTGCCCATCAAATGCTGTCACTGTACCCATCAAACGCTGTCAGTGTGCCCATCAAATGCCGCCACTGTGCCATCATTTGCAGCCACTGTGCCATCATTTGCAGCCACTGCGCCCATTAAATGCAGCCACTGTGCCCATCAAATGCTGCCATTGTGCCCATCTGTCACTCAGCTTTCATTCTCAGTCTCGGATCTCTCACACTAATCAGCATATATAGGTCAGGATTTGTGGATCTCTCTTACCTTCAGGATCCCGGCCATCCCCGCCGATCCTCCTTGGTGCAGTCTCACAGCAGATCCTCCGCTCACACCATTCGACTCGAGCAGAAGAGGCCACCTCGCTCCCTCCCCGGCCAGCAAGCCAGCCACCTCCCCAGTCACATGGGGCCATGGCTGGGGGGGTCTCAGTATCTTCTCTGCCTGATCCGCCGCCAGCCCATCTCCCCCCCCAATGTCACCCCCAGACCCCTCGGGGTACGGCAAGGGGGTGGAGCACTGACAATACAGCACCTCACCGAGCCTCAGCCTGACCATCTTCCCCTTCTCGGTACCGACACCGACCTCCACTATACTCCCAGAGCACACAGCAGCGAGCCAAGAAACCGGAAGTGGTGCCGCAAAAAGCACCACCCACTGTCCTCCAGTCCCAGCCAATAAAAATATAGGAAAGGACTGGCCAGACAAATGACAGTAGAGTGGTGAGTGTTCGGGGCGCATCGCTTGCGCCCCAACCACACCCTAAACACAGGCAAATTGGCTTCCTAGCCTGCAATCGGCTGATTGCAGGCTGGGAAGTTTCCATAGACCGCCGTATATGTCTGGCGCCTGGTCACTCTTTTTTCTTTTGGGGGGGGGGTGGCGCCTGAGCGCCCCCTATGGACGGGCTGCCACTGCTTTAGGTCATCGCAACCATTAAATGGACCCCATTTCTAATCTTAGCCTTTTATCTGAACCTATTACTCAACCTAACCTGGAAATTCAATCTCACCCACTAACCTTAGAGCTGGACCTAATCATTTTCAATATTTGTTCCATACTAGCATTGATATCGTACTGTAAATTGCTTGTAAATGCACTAAATATTTGATGTCTTTGCAGCAGATACTGTTCATCTGCCTATGTGTGTTTTTATATTTTCCTTTTGGTTTTCAACCTCCTGAAACAACATATTAGAAAAAATGGCTTGGGATTTTGCAGGAAGCAAAAAAAGGACCATAGGGCTTTAATGACATACAACAGGATGGGTAATGCTACCAAGGTGAAAATGAATGCAGCAGCATGCAATGCATTATTAAAGTCTAATAGCTTGCAAGAGCCTTGTGTAATGGGGGGCCAATATCATGAGACCCGGTGTTGTCATACACGAGGACCAATGTGGTTGTGTTATATGACCATTTTATATAAATATGGTGCTTTGCAGGGTTGATGATCGTGCTAACAGTTCTTCTTACTCAGCAACCCAATTCCTTATTCCTTTGGTACCTCAGTATAAAGGTATTTCTGTTAATTAGCCATACAACTACGCTTCTGTAAAAGTGCATCCTTCATCTTTCCCGTTGGCCAAAAAAGAACACTTGTATGATTTATTTTATTACACTTTATAATCTCTTATTCGAGTCTCTAAGCAACATTGACTGAATGCAATTTGTCTTCTGTAACTTTGCTCTTGTGGCATACATTCTGTATAAAAGATATTTTATCTACATTTTAAGTTTACATTGCCTAGAATCTTTTCAACAGTGGTGCCCTGTGGGTTTCAATTCTGAGACTGAGCTTCCATGGCCCTTGAAGCAACATAGTCAGAGAATTGTGATGCCTTACCAGGCTCAGTTTTAAGAACACTGCTCTGGGTTTTGAGATTATTTTTTAAATCAGAACTAAGGGGAAGGCTAGCATTTGTCAAAGTCACATCGTCTCTCCTTGAGTGCCTGGGATGCTCCTTGGTGCCCACACAGATCAGTTATGAAACCTAGCTTGGTACAAAACACAACAGGCTCTAGAATCACAAAAGAAGGCACTTCTGTGCTGCGTTGTGCAACCATCAATCACTGAGTGTATATTAAAGGCCACGTTTTGTGGGGTGTTGGCTAAATGTTTACTGTACAAAGTATGGTCCATTCGCATGGACCATAGGGTCAGTACATGGATTGAAAACTGGCTACAAGGGTGAGTTCAGAGGGTGGTGATAAATGGGGGGTAATTGGAATGGTCAGGGGTGGAAAGTGGGGTCCCCCAGGGTTCTGTGCTGGGACCAATCCTATTTAATTTATTCATAAATGACATGGAGGATGGGATAAACAGATCAATCTCTGTATTTGCGGATGATACTAAGCTAAGCGGGGCAATAAATTCTCCACAGGATGTGGAAACCTTGCAAGAAAATCTGTACAAATTTAATGGGGTGGGCAACTACATGGCAAATGAGGTTTAATGTAAAATATTGCATTTGGGTTTCAAAAATATCAATGAAATCTACACACTGGGGGGAGATCCTCTGGGGAAATCTAGCATGGAAAAGGACCTGGGGGTCCTAGTAGATGACATGCAATGCTCAAGCTGCTGCAAGCAAAGCAAACACAATATTGGCATGCATTAAAAAGGGGATCAACTCCAGAGATAAAACGATAATTCTCCCACTCTACAAGACTCTGATCCGGCCGCACCTGCAGTATGCTGCCCAGTTCTGGGCACCAGTCCGCAGGAAGGATGTGCTATAACTGGAGAGAGTCCAGAGAAGGGCAACAAAACTAATAAAGGGACTGGAGGATATTAGTTATGAGGAAAGGTTGCGAGCACTGAACTTATTCTCTCTGTAGAAGAGACGCTTGAGAGGCAGGGCTGTGTCTTGGCCTAGGCCGACAAGGCCTATGCCTAGGGTGGCACATTGCGGGGGCGGCAGCCTTTTTGCCAACCCCCCACACGAAAACCCCCCCCCGACCCGTCCTCCCCACGTCCCGCTCACATACAGCCTCCCACGGCCGGCTCCCTCTCAGCTACAGCCTCCCGCAGCTTGCCTTGCTATGTATCATCATGGGCACTCACTCATACTTGGCCGGGGGGGGAGCGACTGCTGCCCCCATAAAACGGACCATGACTCAGTGTCGGTGTCAGTATCATTGGCCAATGGCCATACGGTGGCGCACACACATAGCACTGGTGGAGGCGGAGCTTAAAGCTTCGCCTACCCACCTCCGCATGGCATCATTGCATGCTCTTCAGCTCGGGGCGGGGAGTCGGGACGGGTCTCTCTGACCAGAGGAGGAGGAGGAGCGAGAGAGAGGACGACGGCGGCGGGAACAGGTACACAAATTGATGAGAGCGAGTGAATAGATATTTATTGAAACAGCGAGCCAGGAGTCAGGACCAATTTAAAAACTTGTTTACCCAGGCAGCTTTAGTAATGCAGCCACTGTGCCATCAAACGCAGCCACTGTGCCCATCAATTGCCATCACTGTGCCATCAAATGCAGCCACTGTGCCAACAAACACAGCCACTGTGCCCATCAATTGCCACCACTGTGCCCAGCAAATGCAGCCACTGTGCCCATCAAATGCAGCTACTGTGCCCATCAATTGCAGCCACTGTGCCATCAATTGCCGCCACTGTGCCCATCAATTTCCGCCACTGTGCCCATCAATTGCAGCCACTGTGCCCATCAAACGCAGCCACTGTGCCCATCAATTGCCGCCACTGTGCCATCAAACGCAGCCACCGTTCCCATCAAACGCAGCCACTGTGCCAACAAACGCTGCCACTGTGCCCATCAATTGCCGCCACTGTGCCATCAAAAGCAGCCACCGTTCCCATCAAACACCGCCACTGTGCCATCAAACGCAGCCACTGTGCCCATCAATTGCCGCCACTGTGCCCATCAAACGCACCCACTGTGCATATCAATTGCCGCCACTGTGCCATCAAACGCTGCCACTGTGCCCATCAATTGCCGCCACTGTGCCATCAAACGCAGCCACTGTGCCCATCAATTGCCGCCACTGTGCCCATCAATTGCCACCACTGTGCCCATCAATTGCAGCCACTGTGCCCATCAAACGCAGCCACAGTGCCCATCAAACGCAGCCACTGTGCCCATCAAATGCAGCCACTGTGCCCATCAAATGCAGCCACTGTGCCCATCAATTGCCGCCACTGTGCCATCAAAAGCAGCCACCGTTCCCATCAAACACAGCCACTGTGCCAACAAATGCTGCCACTGTGCCCATCAATTGCCGCCACTGTGCCCATCAATTGCCACCACTGTGCCCATCAAACGCAGCCACTGTGCCCATCAAATGCAGCCACTGTGCCCATCAATTACCGCCACTGTTCCCATCAAACGCAGGCACTGTGCCAACAAACGCTGCGACTGTGCCCATCAATTGCCGCCACTGTGCCCATCAATTGCCACCACTGTGCCATCAAAGGCAGCCACTGTGCCAACAAACGCAGCCACTGTGCCCTATTAAATGCAGCCACTGTGCCCATCAAACGCAGCCACTGTGCCCATCAATTGCCACCACTGTACCATCAAACGCAAGCACTCTGCCCATCAACTAAAAGAGGAAGGGGTGTGGTTTACAGATGACAGGGCGTGTCTTAAATATGAAGGAGTGTGGCCTTGACAGGAATGGGTGGGTTGTATTTAAATTAGGGGGTGCATGAGGTTAGTCAGGCCTAGGGCAGCACAAAACCTAAATACACCGCTGTTGAGAGGGCATATGATTTCAATGTACAAATACCGTACTGGTGACCCCACAATAGGGATAAAACTTTTCCGCAAAAGGGAATTTAATAAGACATGCCACCATTCACTAAAATTAGAAGAAAAGCGGATTAACCTTAAACTGTGTAGAGGGTTCTTTACTGTAAGAGCAGTAAGGATGTGGAATACAGCAGGGAGCATCGATAATTTAAAAAAACTATTAGATAAGCACCTGAACAACCACAACGTATATACAATGGGATATACAATGTAATACTGACATAAAATCACACACAAAGGTTTGACTTGATGGACGTCTGTCTTTTTTCAACCTTGCCTACTATGTAACTATGGGTATCATGGGAACTAAACACCATGTGGCCAGAATTGATATCTGCATGTGAGTGGGACCAATGCCTTGACTAAGAGAAGAACAATGAGAGCAAGGAAAAGGTAGGAGAGGTACAGGAGAGGACAGGAAACGTAGGCAAGAGGTAAGGACTCATGACCAAGTTCTCACCAAGACCTCCAGCAACGCACCTGGCTAGTGAAAGTTATCAGAGAAAGGAATGAAGTTTGGATAACATGGAAAAGTCAATCCAAGAATACCACAATTGTACAAATGTATGGTATATATCATTTAAACTAGCAGTTGGCTTCATTATTTGCTTAATGAAATTAAGTTCCTCTTCCCATTCCCTGACAGTAGGAATGGTAGTCTTTTCCCAGTGTCTAGGGATAAGTGTTTGTGCTGCAGATAGGAGGAATCAGAGGACACCTCTTTTGACATACCTCCCAACATTTTGAGATGGGAATGATCGACATCTACTAACAAATGTATGTAGGCGTAGGACAAGCCCCCTGCCACACCCCCTTAAAGGAGAATTAACCAAAAAAAAGGTAATTAAATCCACAATTTTTACCACTACTATTCCTTTATATTGGCTTTTAAAATGTACAAATGCAGCAACTGGATGAAATGTTTAGCACTGGGAAACACTTTTTGAAAGATAAAAAGTGCATTTATATACAACTATATAGATCAGACCAAAATGAGGGACAAATGAGGTGGAATGAGGGACAGAGGGACATTGCTCCAAATCAGGGACAGTCCCTCCAAATCGGGGACATGTGTGAGCTATGCTTTTGGACCCTGGAAAAACAGAGGAGGGCCACCTCTGTAGTCTCTGTCCATGTTCAACCAGTAATATGATGGCACAACCTAATGATAGTGGTCCAGAAGGGAACCCCTATTTTCTATCCATAGTTTTACAAATTTTATAATAAGGAGGATTAAAAAGATAAAAACTGCTTTATTACCTTTTCAAGGTTCTGAGCTGAGAAAGAGGGACACCTTAAAGTGAAGGGTATGGAGGTAAAGGATATGCACCTGCCACTCCACCAGTTATGTGGACCAACGAGAATAAAGTCACTATAAAATCATTGGTTAACCCAATAAATATATTTTTAAATGTTACTTGTATTTTATACTACTTGGAAGAAAAGTTTGATGTAGTAGGACTTGGAATCCTTGCTTAGAGACCAAGAACTCTATAAAGCCCTGTCTGTTGTTTAGAAACCACTATTTAGAGATACTACAAAGGTTCTGGCCTCCTGTCACGCTGCCTGGTTGTTAGACTTCCCGCAGCTTGATAGTGATGACTGGAACGATGTGTGGAACTCTACCTTTTCTAGACTGGTGTCAGCACGGGATCAACTGATTCAGTTCAAATTTCTCCATAGAATATTACACTCCAGCTTACCTTGCGAGAATATTTCCAGCACATCCCTCGAACTGTTGGAGGTATGCTGCCCCTGGAGTAGATTTTCTGCTCCTTTCTTTCGGAATCGCACACCGATCCAGCAGTTTTGGATGGAGGTTATGGACTGTGTCAAGTCAGTTACGACGATTACATCAGACCAACCATAGCAGTCTGTCAACAGAGCCAATCCTAGTGGTTCTGTACATTGTTATAGTTGGGACGACCAATCACAGTCTTCTTCTTCTCCTTCTCCTTCTCCTTCTCCTCCTCCTCCTTCTCCTTCTTCTCCTTCTCCTTCTCCTTCTCCTTCTCCTTCTCCTTCTCCTTCTCCTTCTCCTTCTTCTTCTTCTTCGCTTTTTTTTTAAGCTGTTATTAAATGCCAACAAAATAAACCTTTTTAAAAAAGTAATTTGCCAGTGAAACTATAACAGCACTGGAAACAAAAAATTGCCTGGTAATGGAAGGAGTATTAAATGCATGTACTCAAGTGGTTAATAAGGCCAAAGTTGGCCAGAATTTTCAGAAGAATCCACTAGAAATTGAGGATCATACAATAAAGTTACAACAGAAGATATTCAATGTATCATGCATTGGCTGTGACATTCTAAAGTTTCAAATAAATGCTGAAAGCAGTTAAAAGAAAATCATCTGAAATGACTTTCCAGTTTGTTGCAGGCAATTATTTCTGAGAAATGTTATCAAAGCAAACTGTTAAAAATAGAGCGCTATTTTTATCTGATTACCTCTACAGCAACCAAATTGCCTAAAATTCTAAAAGTCAATTGAGTTACTAGTGCCGGGGTAGTAAGAGTTTAACTTTATATCTATCAGCTAAACTTAAAGTAATTCACAGACTGCTTTGTAGTAAACTGATATGTGACCTGAACATGTATTTGACCGAACCGCCTGGCACCCAGCTTGACTTCCGTCAGTATACAGCTTCATCCTGTCTAGAACCAGGTACTATAGCTGAGCACCCAAGATCTAGATGGCATTAGCTTAGGTGCAAACTGGAACTCACTTTATTAAAAAATACACACAGAATATATAACACACAAGATCAGGTGAGCCTGATCACATTACCTTAACAATGCAAACTGTTAACAGGAATATAATTAATAAACAGTATGCTAATCCACATCTAGCAACTAATAGCTGACAGTGATCTAATTAACATTAACTAATTAACAACTAGTCACTTAACCACTTGACCACTGGGCACTTAAACCCCCTTCCTAACCAGACCAATTTTCAGCTTTCGGTACTCTCACACTTTGAATGACAATTACTCACTACAACACTTTACCCCTATGAAATTTTTGTCCTTTTTTTCACACAAATAGAGCCTTCTTTTGGTGGTATTTAATCACCATTGGGTTTTTTATTTTTTGCGCTATAAAAGAAAAAAGACTGAAAATTTGGTAAAAAAATGAATTTTTCTTTGTTTCTGTTATAAAATTTAGCAAATTAGTAATTTTTCTTCGTAAATTTTGTCCAAAATTTATACTGCTACATATCTTTGGTAAAAATAAGTACAAATTGGTGGATATTATTTGGTCTTTGTGAATGTTAGAGAGTCCAAAAGCTATGGTGCCAATATCTGAAAATTGATCACACCTGAAGTACTGATGGCCTATCTAATTTCTTGAGACCCTAACATGCCAGAAAAGTACAAATACCCCCCAAATGACCCCTACTTGGAAAGAAGACATTCCAAGGTATTTAGAAAGATGCATGATGAGTTTTTTTGAAATTGTCATCTTTTCCCACAATTCTTTGCAAAATCAAGATTTTTTTTTTCTTTTTTTTTTTTCACAAAATTGTCATATTAGAAGGTTATTTCTCACACACCGCATATGCATACCACAAATTACACCCCAAAAAACATTCTGCTATTACTCCCGAGTACGGCAATACCACATGTGTGAGACTTTTACACAGCGTGGCCACATACAGAGGCCCAACATGCAGGGGAGCACCTCCAGGCGTTCTGGAGCACCCAGGCCAATTCTTATATTTCTCTCCTACATGTAAAAATAATTTATTTGCTAGAAAATTACATAGAACCCCAAAACATTATATATATATTTTTTTAAGCAAAGACCCTAGAGAATACAATGGCGGTTGTTGCAACTTTTTATCTCGCACGGTATTTGCGCAGCAATTTTTAGAACGCGTTTTTTTGGGAAAAAAAACAGTTTTGTGCTTTAAAAAAAAACAAAACAGTAAAGTTAGCCCAATGTTTTTGCATAATGTGAAAGATGAAGTTACGCCGAGTAAATAGATACCTAACATGTCACCCTTCTAAATTGCACATGCTCGTGGAATGGTGCCAAACGTCACTACTTAAAAGTCTCCATAGGTGACGCTTTAACATTTTTTACCGGTTACATGTTTTGAGTTACAGAGGAGGTCTAGGGCCAAAATTAACGTTCGCAGTGATACCTCACATGTGTGGTTTTCATATGTGGGCGGGACTTACGTATGTGTTCGCTTCTGCATGCGAGCACACGGACATGGGCGCTTTAAAAAATTTTTTTATTTTTTTTTATTGTTTATTTTACTTTATTTATTTTAGTTTGACACTTTTTCCCCCCCAAAAAAATTTTTGATCACTTTTATTTCTATTACAAGGAATGTAAACATCCCATGTAATAGGAATATGGCATGACAGGTCCTCTTTACAGTGAGATATGGGGTCAATAAAACCCTCACATCTCACCTCTATAAAACCTCACATCTCACCTCTAGGCTGTGCCTGAAATAAAAAAAAAAAAAAAACGATCTTGGCTTCGATCGTAGCGGTGAGTCGGTAGAAGCACCGGAGGGTGGCGGGAAGGGGGGGGAGGTCCCCTCTCGCCTCCCATAAGAACGATCAAGCAGTGGAACAGCCGCTATGATCATTCTTATGGTGTAGGAAATCGCCGGCTAAAAAAGCTGATATCTGAATGATGCCTGTAGCTGCAGGCATCATTCAGATATCCCCGCTCAAAGTCAAGGACGTCATATGACTGTGGGCGGGAACTGGTTAAAAATTGCGGAGTATTGCGAGGTATTGCAGAGTATTGCGGAGTAGTGCAGGGTATATTGCGGGGTATATTGCAGAGTATTGCGGGGTATATTGCAGAGTAGTGCCGGGTATATTGCAGAGTATTGCGGAGTAGTGCAGGGTATATTGCAGAGTATTGCGGAGTAGTGCAGGGTATATTGCAGGGTATATTGCTGGGTATATTGCAGAGTAGTGCCGGGTATATTGCAGAGTAGTGCCGGGTATATTGCAGAGTATTGCTGTGTATATTGCAGAGTAGTGCAGGGTATATTGCTGGGTATATTGCAGAGTAGTACCGGGTATATTGCAGAGTAGTGCCGGGTATATTGCAGAGTAGTGCCGGGTATATTGCAGAGTAGTGCCGGGTATATTGCAGAGTAGTGCCGGGTATATTGCAGAGTATTGCCGGGTATATTGCAGAGTATTGCGGGGTATTATGCAGAGTATTGCGGGGTATTATGCAGAGTATTGCGGGGTATTATGCAGAGTATTATGCAGAGTATTGTGGGGTATTATGCAGAGTATTGTAGGGTATTATGCAGAGTATTGCGGGGTATTATGCAGAGTATTGCGGGGTATTATGCAGAGTATTGCGGGGTATTATGCAGAGTATTGTAGGGTATTATGCAGAGTATTGCGGGGTATTATGCAGAGTATTGCGGGGTATTATGCAGAGTATTGCAGGGTATTATGCAGAGTATTGCGGGGTATTATGCAGAGTATTGCAGGGTATTATGCAAAGTATTGCAGGGTATTATGCAGAGTATTGTAGGGTATTATGCAGGGATGGCTGAGCATGGAGGGATGGATGGATGTGACTGCAATTGTCACTGAGCACCGCTGTGGGCACTACACATGCAGCCTACAGCGTTGCTGCCATCCGATCCCTCCCCCTCTCCCCTCGCACTGTACCGATCGGTACACAGAGGGGAGGGAGGAACCGGCGTCATGACATGACGCCGGTCTGTTGACATGTGATCGCTCCGTCATTTGACGGAGCGATCACATGGTAAACGGCCGCGATCAGCGGCCGTTTACCGTGATCCGTGATGCCACCGTGAGGTCACGGAAGTTCTCGGGTGCGCGCCCCAGGGGGCGTGCGAGAGCAGTATTCTGGGAGGACGTCCATGGACGTCCACCCAGAACTAGCCGACCGCGCTGTTGCCGTCTTTCGGCTATGGCCCGGTCGGCAAGTGGTTAACCACTAACCACTTTACCCCCTTCCCGACCAAGCCCTTTTTTTGTGATACGGCACTGCATCTCTTTAACTGACAATTGCGTGGTCGTGCGTCGTTGTTCCCAAACAAATTTTTTTTTGCGCTAACAAAAAAAGAGCGACAATTTTGAAAAAAAAGCAATAATTTTTACTTTTTGCTATAATAAATATCCCCAAAAAATATATAAAAAACGAATTTCTTCCACAGTTTAGGCCAATATGTATTCTTCTACATATTTTTGGTAAAAAAAATTGCAATAGGCGTATACTGATTGGTTTGTGCAAAAGTTATCGCACCTACAAAATAGGGGATAGATTTATGGCATTTTTATGAATCATTTTTTTTTATTAGTAATGGCGGTAATCTGTGATTTTTATTGTGACTGCGACATTGCGGTGAACAAATCTGACACTTTTGACACTATTTTGGGACCAGTGACATTTATGCAGCGATCAGTGCTATAAAAATGCACTGATTACTGAGTAAATGTCACTGGCAGGGAAGTGGTTAAACACTAGGGGGTGATCAAGGGGTTAAGTGTGTTCCCTCAGCATGTTCTAACTGTAGGGGGGGTGGGCTCACTAGAAAATGACAGAGATCACTGCTCCTGATCACTGGGGTGTTGCTAGGCAGAACAGGGAAATTCTATGTTTACATAGGCATCTCCACATTCTGTCTCTCCGTGCCACAATCGCGAGCCACCGGCGGACCCCTGGTGATGGTTTGGATCGTTTTCTCCCCCTCAGCTCCCATACCATAATCTGTTGCTGCCGCCTTTTGGGATACAGCAATTTGGCACTTTGGCTCTGCAGATTGGTGAGTATGGGGTTCCATACCCTTGAGCCCCTCTCACCATTTGCTTTAATATCTATCACTGTGTCACACATATCTTTGTGTTTAATTTAGATACATCATACATGCATTTACCCCTGAGGAAGCGAGCTACGGCTCCCAAAAAGTGTTGGGTTACCTTGATGCCTGTGCCTACTGTATTATATCTACATGTACCAATGTTACTTTTATCATGTGCAATATTTTATTGGCTATGCTACTGTATACCATCATGCATGTATGCACATTACTTCTTGAATAAATGGTTTTACTGTATTTACTGCTGTTATTTTGGCCTACTGTGACCACCTCATATAAAGTGTGTATTTACCAGTGGGCATCGAGTCCACGGGACCCACGGGCACGCTCCCGCGGCACGTGGTGGGTGCGCAAGCGCCCGCTCGCCGCGGATGACGCTGCAACGTACACGTACATTGTTTTGCGCACCCGTGCCACTTTGGCGATGTATATCGGCGTGAGCCAGTCGGCAAGTGGTTAAACAAGCCTAGGTGCCCAGACCATCCAGCAACAAGCCCACAACCCTGGATACACAAAGTACATGTAGCACCCTGGTATTAGGCATTGTTGCTAACAAATTTAGTTATGCTAGGTGTAACTAGCCTGGCTAATTGGTAGTTGTATTCACTGACTTTGTGCCCTAAGCCTGAATCTGGTGCATTTCTCTCTTCTGTCAATAGGTGGCACTGCTGCCTTTGACATTAGAATGACAATTCCACAGTGAGTTCAGGCTGTGAATAGACCTAATTTCTCAGCCAATCAGAGTAGCTACTTGGCATGCTGGGATAGTCTATTTAATGGGAATGAGTCAGGTGAACTTTTAGCCCCAGGCTGAGGCCTGGGGGCTGTATGTGAAGCAGCAGCTGAAGGTTAGGCCTGAGGCCTAGCCACGTGTGCAAAGGCCTTGCAGATGTTGCAGATGTTCAGCTGGACGGTGAACCGAGTGTTGCCAGAGCTGAAGGAGAAGCAATCGCCACATGGGACGACCACTCCTGTTACCAGCAGCAAGTGAGAACCAGAGGTCAGAGATAAAGGGGACACCGTCGTCAGTAAGGGACAACTACTGCTGTTTTAAGAGGCCAGGTTTTTGAAGTCTGAAGAAGTACCAGAGCAGCCTTTTTCACTATCCGGGGATGGTGAACAAGTTGGAAAAGCTTCAGCGTCAGGAACCCAGCGGGTGAGCGTGGGTGACACTTGAAGAGGATTCAGAGGGTTAGCTGAAAGCCAAGCCAGGGACCCAGCAGGCAGCATGGGTGACGCTTGGAGTGTACAGTGGGTTAGCTGTGGAAGAGCTCAGGGGATCCTAATCCTCTCTCCCCCAGTTCGTGTTAAGAGACAATAAATCTCTTTTGTTTGCATTCAAAAAGTGACTGGCGCCCAATCTTTCCATCTTGCATTACACCCACTATACCTAGTAACCCACTCTACAAAAAAGGATGTCAGCTCTCCCTGACTCTGGAGGTCACCATTAGGCCTCTAGGGGTCGGGGCCATTGCTACATACATTATATATTATCATAAGTGTAGCGCTGGTAGATTTATGATCTACCAACTGATAGGTAAATTTAGTAAATTGCTCGTTAGGGGAGTTAGATTTGCCTCTGTTCCAGCTTGGCTGACGTTGAGTGTGGTTCCACACTGAGCCGGTGGGTGTCGCTGTTACCACTGGCTAGTGTTGGAAAGGCAACGTGTGGAAGCGTATGGGTGCTCCTCTGTCCCGGAGACAACTCAGTGGAGGTGGTCCTCCGAGTTGCATTCTGGGAGAGGGTATTTATGGGACAGACGCCATATTTTGGGGTTCGTTTTACAGCCACCTGCTTGCCCTCCTGGCCGACAGGTATGCGTTAGAGTGCTACCTCGTGGTCCTCCGTTCCAGAGGCCCGCGCCGCTGCAGCGCGTGGGTGAGCCCAGAAGCATGTCTGGGGCCTACCACAGCAGCTGCGGAATGGTCCTGAGCTGTCTATCCAGAGTGAAGAAGCTGGACAACCGAGAAGATCCCAGGGGAGGACCCATCATGGAAGGATCGCGCAGAGTGCTGGTCTGGAGAGGGGCCTGGTGACTTGGTTGGAGGACGTATCCTAAAGTAGTTTTACAGCATAGTACTGCCGGGTTGGCTTAGAGGTTCAAGTATTGTCTGACATTCACCACAAAAATTTTAATACATCCTGTGGCAGAGGATTGTACGGATTTATTTCAAGCAAGTCTGTGGCAG
The DNA here is from genome assembly GCF_042186555.1 of Aquarana catesbeiana. Taxonomy (NCBI): domain Eukaryota; kingdom Metazoa; phylum Chordata; class Amphibia; order Anura; family Ranidae; genus Aquarana; species Aquarana catesbeiana. The sequence goes on from NC_133336.1 coordinate 175,659,768, forward strand.
AGACTTTTGTTCGTGCTACGTACTGGCTGCTAGGCAAGTGAGAGAGGCCTATCCAGGTGAGCAAAGATTGTGTCCCACAAGGGGATTGCATCCGATTTCAATATTCAACTTTAAAGGACGTGAGCTTCCCTGTAGCTTCCCTCCTGCCTCTTTCCTGCTACTTCTTTCGTTACGTGGTTCAATAAAGCATTAAAAACGTGCTCAAGTGTTGGTGCATTTATCGTCCAGAGGTAAACTCAACGGAACCCTAGACCCGGTGAAGCAGGGGTGTCGAGAGTGAAGGTAACAAGCCCGCTTAAACCAGCAGCTCCGCCGAGAGCTATTGCTACATAAGCATAAACACATAAAATCCCACAATGGTTCGATAACAAGGTACAGTGGACACAATAATAATCACATCTCCAAGAGATGAGCAGACAGAAACAATAGGTGACTATTATTTTTATCTTTACTTTTATTTTATTACAACTGATTAGTAGAATTTAATATTCAAATTTCAAAATTCAAAATTTTATATTTATTTTTCATGAACAGTTTTCTTCATATCAGTATAGTTCTCATTTTGTAATCTAATGAATATGGTATACCCACATTATCTCCTATTTAAATAATTCTGCTGATTGCAATAGATGGAGTAAGTTTCTGCGTTTGGCATTTTTTGTGGCACTCCCAATTTCCAGTTCCAGTTTTAGATACCCATAATGACCAAACTCATCTTTTCGCTACCTATACCATAGCGATTGCAGTGTAGTCTCATATTTTCCCTTTGGTCTTTTATCCCATTTGCAGCAGTTTAAGTGAGACTTCACGTCCCTTTATATATATATTTTTCTGCCAAATTTTTCTCTTTATTTTTTCTTTATTTTTGCCTCTGATATTTTTTGATTGTCTTTTCTCTTGGCCATTTGTCCAATTGTTATCTGTATTCATTATATAATTGTGTAATTACGGTATATTATATTATATGAGTTGCGGTTCAGGTCTTTATCTACACATTCACACTCTCATGCGCTTGCGTGGTTACCCAGTTTTTATCATGAGATACTCTACCTACATATGTATCTCATACGATGTGACATTTTTGAATGATTCAAATTTGTTAATCGTTGATTGTATTTTCTTCTGATACTTCTTATAGAGACAATCCTTTAGCGCACTATAGTGTCTATGTGTACCACATGAGTTTGGTACGGATGCAATACCTTGTGTTCCATATAGGGTTCTGCAAACTACCTTTATATTTACTTATTTACATATACAGTGGGGACGGAAAGTATTCAGACCCCCTTAAATTTTTCACTCTTTGTTATATTGCAGCCATTTTCTAAAATCATTTAAGTTCATTTTTTTCCTCATTAATGTACACACAGCACCCCATATTGACAGAAAAACACAGAATTGTTGACATTTTTGCAGATTTATTAAAAAAGAAAAACTGAAATATCACATGGTCCGAAGTATTCAGAGTCTTTGCTCAGTATTTAGTAGAAGCACCCTTTTGATCTAATACAGCCATGAGACTTTTTGGGAAAGATGCAACAAGTTTTTCACACCTGGATTTGGGGATCCTCTGCCATTCCTCCTTGCAGATCCTCTCCAGTTCTGTCAGGTTGGATGGTAAACGTTGGTGGACAGCCATTTTTAGGTCTCTCCAGAGATGCTCAATTGAGTTTAAGTCAGGGCTCTGGCTGAGTCATTTTAGAACAGTCACGGAGTTGTTGTGAAGCCACTCCTTCGTTATTTTAGCTGCGTGCTTAGGGTCATTGTCTTGTTGGAAGGTAAACCTTCAGCCCAGTCTGAGGTCCTGAGCACTCTGGAGAAGGTTTTCGTCCAAGATATCCCTGTACTTGGCCGCATTCATCTTTCCCTCAATTGCAACCAGTCGTCCTGTCCCTGCAGCTGAAATCACCCCCACAGCATGATGCTGCCACCACCATGCTTCACTGTTGGAATTGTATTGGACAGGTAATGAGCAGTGCCTGTTTTTCTCCACATATACTGCTTAGAATTAAGGCCAAAAAGTTCTATCGTGGTCTCATCAGACCAAAGAATTTTATTTCTCACCATCTTGGAGTCCTTCAGGTGTTTTTTTAGCAAACTCCATGCGGGCTTTTATGTGTCTTGCACTGAGGAGAGGCTTCCGTCGGGCCACTCTGCCATAAACCCCCAAATGGTGGAGGGCTGCTGTGATGGTTAACTTTCTACACCTTTCTCCCATCTCCCGACTGCATCTCTGGAGCTCAGCCACAGTGATCTTTGGGTTTTTCTTTACCTCTCTCACCAAGGCTCTTCTCCCCCGATAGCTCAGTTTGGCCGGACGGCCAGCTCTAGGAAGGGTTCTGGTCCTCCCAAGCGTCTTCCATTTAAGGATTATGGAGGCCACTGTGCTCTTAGGAACCTTAAGTGCAGCAGAATTTTTTTGTAACCTTGGCCAGATCTGTGCCTTGCCACAATTCTGTCTCTGAGCTCTTCAGGCAGTTCCTTTGACTTTGATTCTCATTTGCTCTGACATGCACTGTGAGCTGTAAGGTCTTATATAGACAGTGTGTGGCTTTCCTAATCAAGTCCAATCAGTATAATCAAACACAGCTGGACTCAAATGAAGGTGTAGAACCATCTCAAGGATGATCAGAAGGAATGGACAGCACCTGAGTTAAATATATGAGTGTCACAGCAAAGGGTCTGAATACTTAGGACAATGTGAAATTTCAGTTTTTCTTTTTTAATAAATATGCAAAAATGTCAACAATTCTGTGTTTTTTCTGTCAATATGGGGTGCTGTGTGTACATTAATGAGGGAAAAAATGAACTTAAATGATTTTAGCAAATGGCTGCAATATAACAAAGAGTGAAAAATTTAAGGGGGTCTGAATACTTTCCGTTCCCACTGTATATATATGCATTTGCGATTTTCCAACTATTTTGCATCATCTGTGTTTATGTATTGATTTTTTGCATTCTGTGAACAATTGTGGATTCCCAGTATCTTTTATATAGATAATGGTTTTTAATCTATTTCAATTGTTATTAACATACTCTATTTTCTGGGTCTTTGAAGGTTAACTGTGCAATGGGTGTGGTGTTTCAAACTTTGAGTTTAATGTCAGGTGTTTTATGTTTGCAAATCACTTTCCCTCTATATGTACGCAGTTGACTTTCAATCTAGATATGAGTAAGCATCAGTAGATGTGAAATGCGTTAGATGCTGTTCCTGTATCATCCACCTGTGATGTGACCTGTTTTGGATTCCAATTTGTTTTTTGTCATAATAAAGGTGCTTTCTTTTTCATTGAGTAAGGCTGTCCAGGATTGTTCTTCTTTCTTCATATACTGTGCAGAGCCAGCACCTGTGAGGCTGAGTAGGGCGTGAGCTTCTATCCAGGTGTGGCGGTCCTGGGAGCGGCATTTCCTTTGACTCAATTAACAATGGGAATTCACACCTAGGAGGTACACAACTGGGCAAAGACGCACATAAAACCTTAAACAGATTATAGCAGGAGACCTTTAGTATTAGGTTGTTTTGAGCTGATTATATTAACATCTACTCTGAGTCTCACAGTCTAAAGCAGTCATTGCAGGTTTGGGCATAGAGGCCCCAGTTATGTATCTGGGTCCTCCAGTTCCCAGAGTCTGTTTGTTTTGGGGAGGCATGGACTTGAATCCAAAGCAAGACCACTCCAAGGGTCCTCCAGGCACATACCTTCCAAGAATAGAGCCCTATCAAAAGCAAGGGCTCGTAGTCTGTAGGCAAGAGGCTGCCCTGCAGTCTCTTCCAAAAGCCCCTGTCCTGTTTGGGTCTGTCACAACATATATCCAATTCATTCAAACACAGAGTGATCTTCAGCTTTTGGAATATGGCCAGATACAATATCTACAGTATATGCCTAACTATTTTTATTTCTGATGTCCTTCAGGAGCTTGACCAGTAAAGGGAAACTTTCTACAGAAATTGAGTTATCGAAATATAGAACAAAAGAAGCAAGTTAACCGGGCCAAAATAACCTAAAAAAAATTTCAGATAAATGTTATTATAATAGAGCTAAACTGATAGGAAAATACAATTCCATGATGACAGAGAATAAAATAAGAACCCAATGTTTTTATAAATGGTCATTTTAACAGATGTGGCATCCAGTGCTTGCACATTTTGGATGACACCATCTTTCATTACGCTGCGTCTTTTATGACTAAGGATGGGTTTCTCCAAAATACTTAAGTGTTGTAAGCCACCAGCCATGTCTGTTATATTTGGATTTTAAGAAGATATTGAGGTGTGTTGGTAATTTTTGTCTTTATGGAAATGATGAGGTGAGAGATATGCACTCCCAGTAACTAAGAGGATATTGTATTGATGGATCTGGTGAGCTGTCTAGTTGGATATTTCTCTAGTCATACGCTATCATAGTCTCCAACTGTTCCCCATTTGGAGGGACTGTCCCTCTTTTGAGACCAAATTCCTCTGTCCCTCATGCATCCTCAGTTGTCCCTCTCTTTTGTCTGATGTGTACATTTCTATACAAAATGTACTATTTTACTGCTAACAAGGTTATACTGCACTAAACTTCTTCTTCAACCTTCGGTATTACTTGTTTATTGTGAAAAGCCAATATAAGGGGAAATCAAAGATCAAAGAAGCACTTGTGTGGTTCAGCCAATCATTTTCTGCATGTTGGATCATTTTGGTTCTTGTTACCAGGACCGTGGCAGGGACATGCCCTTTGCGTACATACCGTGTGTTAAGATGTGTTGCTCAACATTTCAGAAAGTTGGGAGGTATGCATTATTAGTGTTAGTGTTGGGTTGAATAGCATCTTGTTTGACAGGAGCCAGAAAGGATGGGTGTGTTCATCCAAAAAATTATTTCTAGAACAGCACCTCCTAATGCACCCCTGTTTTTTTTTGCCATCTGTGTTTCATTGGACAAATGTCAGTACCTGTAAAGACAACAGGAAGAGAAAAGAAACCTGCTCTTTGTTGTCACTGGACCAAATTTCTCCATTGAAATATTCCCCCCTCCCTTACTGTTTTGGTAACAAATAAAAATTTTAGATAGCCAACCCATTTTTATTCCTGGTGACAAAGGTTAACAAGGCAAGCCCAAAGGGTGAATCCCCTACCAGGGACGGTGAAAGCAGTAAAACCTGATAGGAATTCAAACCACTGATCGCTCTATCCAAAGCTAGAAAAATGTGGGCTTTGGATTAACGTTAGGTGTCCACACGGCCTTGGATAGCGAGGCATTGGGTGTAAGATAGAAGTTCAAGGTGCTGATTGTAATAGACCAGCATGAGGCATTCAATATATAATAGAGATGAAGACACTGTGTAACAGAGAGGCATTGGGCACTGCATGTGATAGAGAGGCATTAGGCACTGCATGTGATAGAGAGGCATTAGGCACTGCATGTGATAGAGAGGCATTGGGCACTGCATGTGATAGAGAGGCATTGGACACTGCATGTGATAGAGAGGCATTGGACACTGCATTTGATAGAGAGGCATTAGGCACTGCATGTGATAGAGAGGCATTAGGCACTGCATGTGACAGAAAGGCATTGGGCACTGCATGTGACAGAAAGGCATTGGGCACTTGTTGTGCTTATGAGGATAATTTTCCTGTACGGTATTTATGAATGAGTCATTTTTAAACAATAATGTTTTTAAGATACAGGATCAATTAATCTGAACACAGACTAAAAATAGGAGATTTATTCATCAGACATGTATTTATACAAAATAGTTTTATATATTGGTAGACAAAACAAATGTTACATAAAATCAAGAAAACAAATTAAAAAACCCACTATAATGGCAGTGCTGTACTTTTTAAATGACACAGGAATAATAAAACTTTCCTGTAGAATCAATAACCAAGTAAAATGACGATTAGACAGAACATCTGTATTTGACTAATTTAACAGGTAAGTAAGTTATTAATAACGTGAAATAAAATGAGTCGTTTGCTATGTCAATAGAGTGGAAACTATAAAAATTATAATCAAAAATTGAAACTTCGAGAAAAATCTACAAGGCGGCTATCGACTCGAAAGAAATAGTTATCCAAATGTATATAATATTCAATAAATCAATATTTAAAGTGTAAGTTCAACTTTACAGAAAAATCTGTAAAGTGAGCTTACACAGGACCCCCTCCTCACCCCCCCTCCCCGTCCTGCTGACCTGCAGCACAGCTATCTCTTATGCCCTGCCATCGCTGCCTCACCGGACCGGGCCTTAGAAATACTCCCTTAATGACCAGGCCATTTTTTGTGATACGGCACTGCGTCGCTTTACCTGACACTTGCGTGGCTGTACGACATTGTACCAAAAAAAAAAAAAATGATGTCCCTTTTTCCCACAAATAGAGCTTTCTTTTGTTGGCATTTGATTTTTATTTTTTGTGCTAATAACAAAAAAAGAGCGAAAAAAAAAGACAAATTTTTTTGCTATAATTAATATCCACAAAAAAAAAATGTTCAAAAAACAAATGTGTTCATTTGTTTGGGCCAATATTATTGTTTTACATATTTTTGGTGAAAAAGGGGATAGATCTATGTCATTTTTTTGGCATTTTTATTATTTATTTTTTACTAGTAATGGCAGTGATCTGCTATTTTTAGCGGTACTGTGACATTGCCGCATACAGATCGGACACTTTCGAAACTTTTTTGGGATCATTGACATTTATACAGCAATCAGTGCTATAAAAATGCACTGATTACTGTGTAAATGTCACTGGTAGGGAAGGGGTTAACACTAGGGGGCGATCAAGGAGTTAAATGTGTTCCCTCATGTGTGTTTCTAACTGTGGGGGGATGGGACTGACTGGAGGAGGAGACATATCGCTGTTCGTAATTACTACGAATAGCAGAACAAGCATTTGTGTGTTTACATACACAAATCCCCGTACTGGCTCTCGCGGCCGCCAGCCACTCACATTGGGTCCACCTCCGTGCAGCTATGGCTCTTAAAAGAGCTGATGTATGGGTACGGCGATTCGTGGGAACAAGGCACTTTGCCGACGTATATGTATGTGAGCTGGTATGCAAGTGGAGCTACGTCAGGAGGTATGTCAGGAGGTACATTTCAGGGCATTCTAATTTGTCGGCGCCATCACATGTGTGGTGCCGACCAATCAGATCCCGCCTAGCCCGTCCTCTCAGTGGGGAAGTAGTAGATCCGCTAAGACAACGATAGCAGGGCTCAGAAAGGGAGAACGCCACGCTGCAGGTCAGAGCGCGATGGGGGGGGGGGGGAGGGGGGGGTTGTGAGGAGGAGGTCCTGTGCAAGTTCACCTTACAGATTTTTCTGTAATGGTGAACTTACACTTTAAGATAACACAATTGAATATAAGGCAAAAATCAATACGACATAATTACCCTTTCCAAAATGGCTACTGGTTTGAAATGATAGTTACTAGAATTTTAACATGGCTGCCATGGTTTTCAAGATGGCTTCTGCCTAGAGAGAGAGATTATATCTTGCGTCCTCAGAGTTTCAAAGTTTAAGGTGTCAAGGAATCTTCATGAATGTGGAGATATGAGTTGATGAATGAAGTATGTGTGTCTGTGTGTCTGAGTGTCTTCCATGGCATCTATCTTGATCCTATATACCATTTTGGACAATATGCTCATAAAAATTATAATAAGCCTAGCCCAGAAGTGTAACTTCTTTCCCATTGGTTGAAGGATCTATTGATTACCTTTTTGTAGATTTAGGTAGTACCACTTCCAACCACTAAGCGTGTCCAAGGGCCAGCAATACTTGTTCTGAAATATCTTCCAAGTAAGTAATATGTTCAATCTTCATAATATATATCTGCTTGTACAGTGGTGCTGATATATATAATATTTAGGAATACAATGTGGATACATGTGTTACTCTTGAAGATACTATGGGGTTGATTTACTAAAGGCAAATCCACTTTGCACTACAAGTGCAATTGGAAGTGCAGTCGCTTTAAATCTAAGGGGTAGATCTGAAATGAGTGGAAGCTCTGCTGATTTTATCATCCAATCATGTGCAAGCTAAAATGCTGTGTTTTATTTTCCTTGCATGTCCCCCTCAGATCTACAGAGACTGCACTTCCAAGTGCACTTGCATGGATATATTTATGTAGACATGGTCACTATATATATATATGTATGTTATATATATATATATATATATATATATATATATATATATATATATATATATATATATATGTGTGTGTGTGTATATATATATAGTTCTTTGAGTTGCTTACCATGGACTTTGCCCTGTCTAACTATTTAGCCATTTCAGCTGGATGTACAACTCTTGGAGTCTTCATAATAGTCTCTGTCCACAGACAGGGATATCCTCTGAAGAACAATCAGCAAAGTGTGGTATCATGTTTTTTTTTATCTAACCAACCAGAGCATGTATATATATTTGGTTCTTTGGTTTCTAGCTTTGCAAATTGTTTGTTTATAGTGTTTAAGTATAGGCGATTTATTAAAAGGTGGGAGACCACTGAAGTCATTGTGACCCTTTCTTCACCTTCCTCTCATGGCGCTCATGACATAAAAAAATAAGAAATATTATTATTTCTTCTCAAAAGATCTTACACACTGCATGTGGTAGAGAGGCATTAGCACTGCATGTGATAGAGAGGCATTGGGCACTGCATGTGATGCAGAGGCATTAGGAACTGCATGTGATAGAAAGGCATTAGGCACTGCATGCGATAGAGAGGCATTGGGCACTGCGTGCAATAGAGAGGCATTGGACACTGCATGTGATAGAAAGGCATTGGGCATTGCATGTGATAGAGAGGCATTGGGCACGCATGTGATAGGCATTGGGCACTGCATGTGATGCAGAGGCATTAGGCACTGCATGCGATAGAAAGGCATTAGGCACTGCATGCGATAGAGAGGCATTGGGCACTGCATGTGATAGAGAGGCATTGGACACTGCATGTGATAGAAAGGCATTGGCACTGCATGTGAATGAGAGGCATTGGACACTGCATGTGATAGAAAGGCATTGGCACTGCATGTGATTGAGAGGCATTGGACACTGCATGTGATAGAAAGGCATTGGGCACTGCATGAGATAGAGAGGCATTGGGCACTGCATGTGATAGGCATTGGGCGCTGCATGTGATGCAGAGGCATTGGGCACTGCATGTGATTGAGAGCCATTGGGCGCTGCATGTGATAGAAAGGCATTGGGCACTGCGTGTGATAGAAAGGCATTAGGCACTGCATGTGATAGAAAGGCATTAGGCACTCCATGTGATGGAGAGGCATTAGCCCCTACATGTGGTAGAGAGGCATTGGGCACTGCATGTGATAGAAAGGCATTGGGCACTGCGTGTGATAGAAAGGCATTAGGCACTGCATGTGATAGAGAGGCATTAGGCACTGCATGTGATAGAAAGGCATTAGGCATTGCATGTGATAGAGAGGCATTAGCCCCTACATGTGATAGGCAATAGTCACTGCATGTGATAGAGAGGTATTAGGGACTGCATGTGATAGAGAGGCATTGGGCACTGCACGTGATAGAGAGGCATTGGGCACTGCACGTGATAGAGAGGCATTGGGCGCTGCATGTGATGGAGAGGCATTAGGCACTCCATGTGATGGAGAGGCATTAGCCCCTGCATGTGGTAGAGAGGCATTGGGCACTGCGTGTGATAGAAAGGCATTAGTCACTGGATGTGATAGAGAGGCATTGGACACTGCATGTGATAGAGAGGCATTAGTCACTGGATGTGATAGAGAGGCATTGGGCACTGCATGTGATAGGAAGGCATTAGGCACTGCATGTGATAGAGAGGCATTAGCCCCTGCATGTGATAGGCAATAGTCACTGCATGTGATAAAGAGGTATTAGGGACTGCATGTGATAGGCAATAAGCATCTAATTTTTGGTATGTATGCTGGGAATAAGCTTTGTGAGTTGAAATGTATCTTACTGCTGGCATATATAAAATGGAAGTGTTTGAAAGGTATCCTGTTTGATAGTAGTCATGGAGGGTGTTGTATTTTCATGCAGACTTACTTCTAGAACAAAACCTTTTAATGCGCCAATATCAAAGCCTATGGGGTAGCCACAACTAAATGGATTCATAGTATACCTTGTAGTGTTCCGATGATAAATGGAGAGGAGAAAAAAAAGCGAATAAAAATCCACGCTCAAGCTCAATTTAAATTGTAGTCGCCATGCCTGCCAGACCACAACGCATAACATTTACTCTGCGAAACAACCTAAGAGCAATTTCTAGTTTAAGAAAGCAGCGTCCCAGAATCCTCTAGGTGAGCCACATTTTAACAGGTTCTATGCCCCAAGGCTGTTCTCCATCAACAGACCTCTACCCACACAATGAACTCGGAGAAGATGAAGCGGCACTGAGCAAAAACACAAATGGCAGCTCCTCCTGTCTGTCTCTCTTCTCCCTCTGCGATTTAGAGCCTGATGAAAATATTTTGATAATTCATTACCTTTTTAATGTGCGCCTGAAATCAGACGGTGATTATGGTAATGAGCTTCGAGGAAATAACTCAGAGCGGAGAGGAATTATTTTTCATATAGATACCGCACACGTATAATGAAAGCACAGTGTGTTTTTGTGACTAGGAACAGGCATGGAGAAAATGTTCTTCTTGCAGACAATACAGCAGATGCTGGTCTAACCCTCGGTCATCTGCAGCTAATGGAATTCTGCTGTATATTTACGGATCGCAATGCATGTTTACTGTATTTAAATAAACCAGTCATGAAAGCAAGATTATTATTTCTTTTTTTTTTGCACACAGATGCAGGTGTGACTTATGTGAGCAGAAGCAAAAAAATAAAAAATAAAGAAAATAAGGCTGTTTATAACTGTAAAGGTGAATCGCCCGATCGCATGTGCAGGATATTGAGGCCTAATTGTATTTGACAGCATACGCCACTTTAATGAAAATGTTTACATTACCTGGTATAAGCAGAACTCCATCTGTCACTCTTTTACATTTCATACCTCTGATGCTGCTTCATTTACAGACTGACTAACAGCAGTCTAAGTCCCGCTGAGACGGCAGCCTGTGTAGTCATTAACAATGACCAAGAGTGCGTTGGAATCTTTACAAGCACTTTCAAGATATATTAAACATTTTTTTGTATCCGGTGTATGTTATCTAATATTCTTTTATTTGTACCTTTTTGTCGCTGAATACCAAATATGCTACCATTCCTTGAACGCATACCTTCAGGCATGAGAAAGAGCGACACCTTTTAAAACAAAGTATGTAGGCAAAGGACATACCCCTGCCATGGCCTCCAAGTTAATATAGCCCATGAAGAATTAATATGAAAAAATTATTGGTTAAAGCGTAATTAAACTCTGCTATTCTTATTATATTAATTGGGTCCCCCAGGAGCTTTATGTCATATGCATCGCATCGCATCCATTTTTCCTTCTGGGTTCTGTCCAGCTGCTTGATGCATACACACCGGAGTCACATCATAATGGCACAGAGTGATGCCATAAATGTACACGGAGCCGAGCATGCTCAGTTTACGTTACTGCCAGTGGCTGCTGGTGCTCCATTTTTTGGGGAGGGGGGCAGTAAACAAACCCTCACCAGCCCCGCACTTACCCCATTCAGGCGGCTTTGGTGGCTTCCCTGGCTTCTCCTTCCGGCCAATACAGTCGCTTCTCCAAGCCAGTCTTGGGACCCACTTCCTGTCCCGATTGGCCGGGAGGAGAAGCAGGAAAACAATAGCGAATATTGATTCGCTAATGTCACAAGTGGGTGGGTTTGGGGCGCAGAGCTAATGTCACAAGTGGGTGGGTTCGGGGCGCAAAGCTAATGTCACAAAAGGGTGGGTTCGGGGCATAGAGCTAATGTCACTAGTGGGTGGGTTCATGGCGTAGAGCTAATGTCACAAGTGGGTGAGTTCGGGGCGCAGAGCTAATGTCACTAGTGGGTGGGTTCAAGGCGTAGAGCTAATGTCACAAATGGGTGGGATCGGGGTGCAGAGCTAATGTCACAAGTGGGTGGGTTCTGGGGCAGTGCCCAACGTTTTTAAAGCCAAATGGAGCTTCAGACTCTAATCATGTGTTTAAAAAGAAAAAAAAAAAACTTGTAGAAATCCACGCCTCCGGCGCCCTGCATGGAGATTAGGGGTCGGCGCATGGAGATTAGGGGGGGGGGGGCGGCACCCCTTATGGACCAGCCACCACTGGTTACTGCTGATAGGCAGGGGAAGCCTCTTTTGTCATAGACATTAAAACTCCTGACAGGTAAAGTTTTTAAATTGAATTCCAGTTTGAACCCACAAGTAGGGATGCACTGATGGCGACATTTGTACCGATACCAAGCATTTGTGCGAGTATAGGTACGTGCCCAAATGCTCCCGATACCAAAACTGATACCTCGCAGTGTCATTTGCGTCTATACAAAATGAATGGGCTCAAATTGCATTTCAAAGAATCGCATGTGATTTGAACAGGAATGCGGTGCGATTCCTGTCCGAATCGCTTGTGATTTCCCCCGTTGCTCGTGTGTGTGTGTGTATGTAGAAAGGGATTAAAGTGCCATCTAGTAGGCAGTTTAAAAAATGTTGGACCCTTATTATTTGCCCTTATACTCGAACCCATGGCCCAATACATCAGAACAAACCAAACTATAACTGGCATTGAAGTAGGAGGTATTACACACAAATTATGTATATTTGCAGACGATATATTACTTTTTCTATCATCACCACAGGTCTCTGGTCCTAACTTAATACCAGCTCTTGATGGATTTGCAGCCCTATCCGGCCTTATGATTAATCCTAAGAAATGCCTAGTGCTTAATATTTCACTCACAAACATGGAATTGATCCCGGCTAGGGCTGCACTCCCATTCACATGGGCAGAAAAATCAATCCCATATCTTGGAATTCATTTAACAGCATCTCATTCTGACTTATTCTCAACCAATTATCCTCCTGTATTAAGACAGATCACAAATCTAATAAAACAATGGTCGCAACTTCCTTTTATCCTGGATAGGGAAGATTAATGCAATCAAAATGACTATTCTACCCAAATTGCTTTATCTATTCAGACTCCTCCCTATTCCAATTCCTTCCTATTTTTTGAGAATAGTACAAAAAAGAGCAACTTCATTTATATGGGGATCTTCTAAACCACGTATACCTATACACACACTACATCTTCCCAAAAATAAAGGAGGCCTGGGATACCCTAATTTTACTAACTACTACAGAGCAGCACATTTGGCCAGTCTGTCCAAATACCATGCAAAACAGGAAATCCCATTATGGGTATTTATAGAGGCTTCAGAAAATGACCCTCTATTAATATCAAATTTATTATGGCTTGATCCTAAAGACCGCTTTAAAATTCATAATCCCATAACTAAACACTTCTTATCTCTCTGGGATAAACTAAAAACCAAATATCAGTTACAATCTCCACACAATCCTCTCCTTTCTTTTATCAGAAATCCGGCCTTTTATCCGGCATGGATCTACCCAAATTCTTTTAAAGCTTGGACAACATCAGGCATTCAGACACTAAATGACTTCATAGCATCTAAATCATTCCTTTCATTCCCATCGCTTAGAGAAAAATATGATCTACCAAACTCTGAGATATTTAGATATCTCCAAATCAAAAATTTCTATACACCATTCCTAAAGGGGGATACACCATTATCCCAATTATCTATTTTTGAATCAATCTGTACAAAAGATCCATTTGCTAAAGGTACAATTTCATCACTTTATAATCAATTATATGGAGTAGCAAATCTTAATAGACCCTCTTACGTTCAGTGGTGGGAGGAGGACCTGGGACGAACTTTAGAAGACACGGACTGGTCTAATATATGGCTCACATCTAAGTCATCTTCACCCAACATCTTGGCACTGGAGACAAATTATAAAGTCCCTAACTCGCTGGTACCTTGTACCCGCTAGAGTGGCAAAATATTCACCTAATACCTCAGCTCTTTGTTTTCGAGGATGCCCAGAAATAGGCACATATTTACACATATGGTGGACGTGCCCAGTAATCCAAACCTTCTGGAAGGAGGTCTTCGTGATTGCATCTAAAATGTTTAAAAAAATAATACAACCAGATCCATATTTAACTTTACTTAATCTAAAACCGGAATGGTTAACACTCTCTCAATTCAAACTTATGATCCAACTAATAACGGCTGCAAAACAAACAGTGGCCAAGGCATGGGAAATCTCCTACATTGGTACTAGCAGAAACAATTCACAGAATGAATAATACAATGTCCCATGCTAAGATGGTAGCCATCGATCAAAATCAAATTCCAAAATTTGAAAAACTTTGGCATCCTTGGATAAAACAACAGTTCCTGTCAAATTTCAATGACTCTGTCCTGTTGCCATGGTAACAGATTAAATGACTTACAGAGACACCCATTCTAAGGCTTCAAAGAGAACTAAAAAGAATAATAAACTGACGAGCGGGACAACCTTGTGGACCATACCTCTACCTTTCAACCCTTTTTCTTCTTTCTCTTTCCTTTTCTCCACCTTACGATTAAAGCTCATTATCAGAATTTATTTGACCTATATACACT